>NC_142873.1:137095000-137297500 GCF_051225735.1 Oryctolagus cuniculus | reverse complement strand
CCAGGCCACTGCACCCAAGCCGGGCCAAGCAAACACGGGCGCGCCAAGGAGCGAGGCGAAATAGTTCACAAATGAGAAAAAGCTGCTTCCAGGTTGGGCCAGGGTTTTAAAGCCCAGGCCGCAGGGAGCTGAGGTCACCTGCAGGAAGGGCCATCTGCAAGGACACCCTGGGTCTGGGAGGGACTTCTGTCGTGGCCAGAGGGAGTGAGGTTAGACCGCCAACGGCACAGGCCTCGCGCAGCCTGGGAAGTCACGGGGAAGACCTCGGCCCAGTGTCTGGCTTACCTGTCCAGTTGAGGGGTCTGGGGAGGTGTCAGCCGAGGAGGGCCTGAGAATGAACAAGAGGAGCAGTGAGAAGACACCCCGAGCCTGGGAAGCCTCCTCCCCACCACAGCCACCCCAGTGCCAGCCGTAGGCCTCCTGCCAGGACCTCGGCCCCCACCTCTGTCCCCCTCCTCCCAGGAAGCGCCCACCCTCACGACCCCAGCCCTTCAGCGGACACAGCTGGGTCCACTGGGTGCCTGTCCTGGGTCCATGGAGCCCCTCCTGTGCTAGGGCCCAGGCGCAGGGAGCCCCTTGTGGGTGCCAGGGTACCCTGGCGAGGTCCCCCTACCATATGTAAGGCCCTAGGATCCCTGCTGGGGAAGCTGCTACTGGATGGGAGATGCGGGGGTGGGCTGCGGGCCACAGAAGTGTCTACTGTCCTGCCCTGGCCGGAGGGAGCTCCCTGCTGGGAGGGTCCTTTGTGCAGGGTCCTGAAAGCTGAGTAGCAGTCTGGAAGGCAGACAAGGTAAGAAAAGGAATTTCAGACGCCGGGAAGACACAGGGAAGGCCCGCGAGTGCCACGGGGTCGGGGAGTGCAAGCAGGAAGCGAAGACGGCGCAAGGCAGCACGCGTTTTTCTGGAAAGCAACCGGGAGCCGGGGAAAGTTGTTGAGTGAGCGAGGTGATGTCAGAGCTCCGGACGGTCAGGTCCCCGTTTCTGTCTCAGCCCAGCCTGCTGCCAGGCTCCATCGGGAGCCCTAGGCCAGGTCACGCAGCCGGCCACAGAGGAGCCAGGGCCGGAGTCCAGACCCAGACGGGACTCCCGGTGGATGGGGAGGGGACACCCAGCCAGCCCACCTGGCACGGAGGCCCGCAGCCGCGTCACTCTCTCCCCCAGCTGCTTGCTCCCATGGAGACTCTGACATCCTGGCCCTGCCTGCAGCGCGAGCAGCCAGATGCGAAGCCAAGGTTGCAGGGCTTTCTCTCCAGCCCTGCACTTGGAACACTGTGACCCCCAGGTGCGTCGTGAGGCCACTTCCTGAGGGCCCAGCCTGACTGAAGGGACCTTGGCGAGGGTGGGGGTCCTCCCTCGCTGCTCAGCGGAACCCCAGCTTTTCTGGCCCCAGCCCCTCCCCCCACCAGAAGGCTGGGAAGGGGAAAGAACTAATGGTTGGATCTGAGCTTAAGGAAGGACAGGAGCTTCGGTGACGGGCGTGCGGGGGTCAATCAGTCCAAGTGGAGGGAACAGCGTGTGTGAGGGTACGGATGTGAGAAGGCCCCTAACACAAGCAGGGAAGGGCGAGAACTAAAAGTGACAAATGAATGCTGTCAATGTGGGGACCACTCGGTGGGCATCTGCAGTGTCCCAGGCACTGTTCTGGGTACTGTCACAGATGGTCTCACGCGATCCTCACCACAGCCCAGAGACATGGATACTTAGTGTCCCTTTGGGGAAAACTCAACAGAGAGGCTGAGTAACCAGCCCAAGGTTGCACCGCTCAGGATAGGCAGAGCTTGAATCTGAACTTCGGCTGTTGACCCCAAAGCCCAGGATCTTAACTCATCTGCTGCACGGATGATTTGAGAAAGTCTGGCTGGCATCTGTCTGGGAATCCATCTTGAATAGAAGGGTCCCGGCCTAATGCGGGCTCCCATCCCCTCCACCCATGCTGGCCCTTAACAGTAATGGTCTCTGAATCCCAGTACATGGTCTGAAGCAGACATGGCACTAGGCACGACCCAGGTCAGGCTGGAACTGCTGTCCCGTTGTACTGCGGAGGAGTGCTGAGGCCCAGGGGAGGTGACCTCCATTCTCCCAGGTGACAGGGCTGGGAAGCGAAAGAGGCGGGATCTGCACCCAGCTCTGCCCAGCCCCAGGCGGCTTAAAGCCTTGTCCACTTGGGCTTCCTGGAGGCCTGGGTTCCGTCCCCAAGGGTCCTACCCAGGGGACAGGCAAAGCTGAGCGCAGAGCCAGCAGCTCCTACCAGGGGCCCCAGGAGCCCCCTCTAGTGGATCAGGGCTGCTAGTCCCGCAAAATTTTTAGAAAGCTGCGGGAGGTGAGTGGGTGTGTGTGGGTGGTGCCCGGGCAGACTTCAATGGGACTCTGTTCTCACCCCCCACCCCCCACACACACTGCCTTCCCTAATCCCCTCCATGAGCCCCTATCCTGGCGACATCGCCCCTTTGCACAGAGCCTGCCACTTGCAGGCTAAATCCCAAGCCAGATGTGGGTGGAACAGTCTGCAGCCCTGCCCCCCCCCTAGCCTGTGAGAGCCGCAGGGCTGTGGCAGAAGCCAGCCAGGTCCCCAGGCCCTCTTCCCTGCCCAGCCTTCCACACTGGGTGCTGCTGGCCATGAGGTGAACAACTGGCTGCTCCCAGACGTGGGGCTGGTTAGGGGAAGGGGCCCCCAGGGCTGAGCCCCCAGTAAGGGCAGACTCTGGGCCTGGCCTTGCTGAAAAGTCGTGCTGGGCTCAGCGCAGCACTCTGGAGCCCACTCGTGCCCTCCCGGGTGCTGACCTCAACTCCTTCATCAATAAAATGGGAGAGAGCATCTGCGAAGTGGACTCAGAGCAGCGCTGGGCATAAAGGAGGTACCATAAACGTGCGTGGTCATCGTCACAGCCCTCCACCATCCTCAGACAGGCGTCCTGTGCCCACGTTCCCCTCGCCAGCCAGGGGAGCCAATTCAGAGCATGGGCACAAGCTGAGTCCAAGGACGACTAGGACAGCCTCCCAGCTCCCCGAGCCAAGGCTCCTGGGGTAGGGGGTCCTCCCTGTCAGCTCCTCCGGTTTAGCCCCCCAGGGGCTCCACCCCCAGCCCCAGCCCCAGCCCCTGCTGCTGCAGGACAGGGCTCTGCATTCCTGGCTAAGCGGCCGGATTTGCTGTGCTCCGGGAACTATGAAAAGAATGTTTGCCACGAGCTGAGCCGTGGTCGCCTGTCAGGGAGCGTGGCCTGGAGGGCCCACGCAGAGCCTGTGGCCGCCAGCACAGTGGGAGAGCGGGAGGCTAGACGTAGGGAGAACTTCCGGGTGGTGAGTACTGTGGACACTGGGCGGGGGTGGAGACCACAGTCAGCCTCCTGGGATCGCTTGCGCTTGCTCGCAGCAGTAACCCTGCTGGGTTTCTCCTGGGGAGGGGCAGTTATAATTACCTCTCTTGAGGTCACACAGCAGATGGTGGCGCTATGGTGACTAAAGGCCAGGACCCTAAGCACAGGCCCCACTCCCTGGAGGAGGCTGCCCCCTGCTCCCAGGGCCCCCGGGGACTAAGCATTCTTAGCACCAGAAAACGCCATCCCAGGCCTTCCTGTCCTGGGTTAGTGCCTGAGCCTCTCATGCCTGTTACTCCCGATGCTCCCCGCCCCTGCCAAATACACCTTGCGCTAAAAGCACCTGGCACGCTGGAGGTGCCCAGCAGTTAGGTTTCCAGTCCTTTCCCCACCAAGCCGAGCCCTGCGAGGGAAGTGGCCCAGGGGTCAGTGTGTCCTCCCAGACCTGGGAGTGAAGCCTGGCTCAGCACTCAGTAAGCGGGCAGGTTACTGACTTCCCTGAGCCTCCACTTACCCCTCTGTGAAATGGGCCTACAAGCACTAAATGAGACATGTGAATGTAGGACTTGGCATGCAGTAAATGCCCTATAAGCTCCTATTATTACACCTCCCTCAAGGGCACAGAAAGGGGAATTGAAATTAGAAACCTTCAAGGGATGAGGATCCCTGTGCCCCAGGTCCCTGATGGATCCTTTAAGGGTCCTTTGCCAGGAAGGGGGCCTGAGCCCAGGGTCCTGGCCTCTGGTCTCAGTTGTGCCACTGGCTGCTGTGTGACTTCAGGGACTTTTTCTCTGAGTCTCTAGGACCTTGTCCTTGACGTGGGGCAGTAACACCGGCCCAGCCCTCCCCGTGAGGAACAAGCCCTGTGCCAGCCCCACACGTGGGCCTCCTCCTCAGCCCTCCAGGGCTAGCAAGCTGTTCTCCCACCCTGTCTAGGCTGCACGGGCAGAGTTACCTCTCCACTCTAAACTTTCCAAGAATCTAAATGACAGCAGCAGGAGCAGGGCCTCCCTCCGCCAATCCTAGAATCTAATCAGAGTGAGCGGGACACTGATCAGAGGACTGGGTGACAACTGTAGGCACTGTAGCCCCCTCTCAGGCATCACCTGGCCTGCTCCTTACCTCGCTAGGGCACAAGAATCCTGGAGACACGTATTAACATTCCCATTCTATAGACAGGGAAACCAAGGCATAGAGATAGTGTCTTACTCAGAGTCCCCATGGAAAGTAGCCCAGATCTGACTGCCAAGGCCAGCTCTTCTGCACACTGTACACCACGCCTTCACTTAAGATCTGCCGTCCACACCCCAGCCACCCTGGGAATGCCCACAGAGCACAGTGGGTCTGGAGTGAATTTCTGGGAGCGTGACTTCCATGGCTGCTATCTAGGCACAAGTGTGTGCCCATATGGCCTCACACATCTACCCACGCTTCCATACACACCCTGGGCCTCCCAACTCAAGGCCACACTCAGCCCCCAGCCCCCAGCCATTTCAGCTTTTATCAGACCCTGGGGGCCAAACCCACACCTTCCCTGCACCTGCCTCCTCTGGGGATAGGCCACAGCCACCAGTGCAAGGCTCCTAGTCTGCCTCCTCCATATCAGCCCTCCCATTACTCCTCACCATCCTCTGGGTCCTCTCATCTCCATGGCAACCACTCACATCAGCCCCCAGCCTCCTCCTCTTCAGCCTGTGCCTAGCCTCCTGCCTGTAAGATCCCCAGAGCAGCCTGGGTCATTCCCAGGTCCCATCGCTCTGCAGCTCACACCCTTTCTCCGGACAAAGCCCCTAGAAGTCAGATCTTGGAGTAAACTGAGCCCCTCCGCTCCCACTGTGGCATCCGGCAGCAGCCTCCCCGCCTCCAGACCTATGCACCTGCTCTTCCCACAGTGGGGGATGCCTCCCTGCTGCCCCTCCTGCACCTGTCAAGATCCCCATCATCCTAGAGAGCCTCAGCTGGAGTCCCTTCCTGGAGCTGCGGCCCCTGACTCCACACCCCACCCCTGCCTTGCTCGGTGCCTTCCTGCTGTTTACCTCCGCAGGCACCCTGAGATCACAGCTGTACCCCAGATGCGAGGCCTCGACTCAAAAATGCTTCAGGCCACAGACGAGAGCAGTTCGTCTGGGGCCCCCACTTCCCCACAGGGGTGCCCCCTGCCTGCCACTGTGGGAGCTGGAGTGGGTTGGGAAGCCAGCAGGGCAGGGAAGCTGAGGCTGGGCCATGGTTTGGTCTGGCTCAGGCCTGGAGTCTGGGGGCTTGGGCTGATGGCCCTCTTTGGTATCTTACCCCTCCCTCTTGCTAACAGCCCCATTCACTTCCATTTTTTTCTTTTCCCTTCCTCTGAGCCAGGGAGCGGAAACACTCATTTTCACTGCGGTGGACAAAGTGAAACCGGAGAGAGAGACCCTGGTGAGCCTGTCTGCATGTGAGCGCCAGGGTATGTGCTGCCCTGCCTCCATACGTCTGGCTCGGCCACGCGGGGCCTGCTGTGTGTCTGGAGGAGTGCATGCGCGCGCGCTTGCGTGTGCACACGCCTGTCCTTGATTTAGCATTTGTGGTGGTGTGTGTTTCAGTAGGGGAGTATGTTTGCATGCGCCTAATGAGTGTTTGAGTCAGTGTGTGATTGTGTGTGACTGTCCGCAGGAGGGCGCGTAGCTGTGCGTGACTGTGTGTATCTGTGGTCTGTCTTCAGTATGATTTGGAGGTGACTTGTGCCCAAGGGTCACTTACAGCTCGACAGCCCGGCGAGGGGCCAGTGGTGGCGGAGGGGGGCGGGAGGCACCATCTATGCTCCCACGGCCGTTGCCCTGCCAGGGACCAGGGCCACCTTGTGTCCCACACCCCCAGCTCCTCCCCCGAGATCCGCATCCTTACGCTCGCTCAGGGCGGTGACGATCCATCAGTCTTAGCCCAGTCCCAAGTCAGTCCCAAGCCTGACCCTCCAGTCATCCCAGCCCCACAGCCCCACCCAAACGCCCACCACCGCCACCGGGAGGGCACCTTTGCTGCAGGCCCTCCACGAGGGGATGGAGCCCTGCTACCAGCCCGCGTCCCATAGTGGGAGCCAGACAGGAGAAAGGACACCCTGAGGGAGGTGACACCTCTGTGTCAGGAGCCCAGGGAGTTCTCACTGATGGCCTCACCTACACATGTGCACGCGTGCACACTCAGAGGGCTGGCTGCCTTTCCCATGGGCAATTCCTGGCCCCTCCAGGGGCCAGTGTGTCTCCAGCTCCAGGGCAGAGACATGGGGGTGGGGGTCTGCGCAGAGGGGCCCTGGGACCCCTCCCCTCTTGGCTGGGCAAGTCTCAGTCTGGACTTCGGGGGCATTTGCTGAGAACCTCTGTCTCTCTCCAGCTGGCGGGGGTCTGGCAGGCACCTAGACCAGGCGGGACTTGGGGGGCAGAAGCGGGAAAACCGAGCGACTGGGAGGTAGCCAGCAAATCAGAAATGGCAGAGACCCGCAGGGGGAAGGGGCCTTGGAGCCCCCCACCCCCTCCTCTCTCCTCCACCGCCCTGCGAAGGAAGCTTTGTTCCTCCTGTTTCGCAGGTGGGCAGGAGAGGTG
This sequence comes from Oryctolagus cuniculus, assembly GCF_051225735.1. Lineage (NCBI taxonomy): Eukaryota > Metazoa > Chordata > Mammalia > Lagomorpha > Leporidae > Oryctolagus > Oryctolagus cuniculus. The sequence continues at coordinate 137,290,617 of NC_142873.1, read as the reverse complement.
AGGGGGGCGCCCGCAGCCACATCAGGGGCGATTCCACCCCACAGCCTCTCAGACAGAAAGGCAAGGGGCTCCACCTGGGTTTCCGCTTGGGCTTGGGGGGAGGCAGGCCCAGGGAGAGAGAAGGACGACCCCATCCTGACGCCGACCCCAAGGCTGGAGCGCCCCGACTCGTTCCCACCCCGAGCCAGAGGCGCCGGCCCGGCCGTCCGGGACCATGCTGGGGGGAAGCCTGGCCCGGGTCGTGCCCTCCAAGGCCCCCGAGGCCCGAGGCCGGCGCCCGACTCCCGCCCGTTACCTGCAGAGGCGGCCCTCAAGGCGGCCCGGGCGGCGCGGGCTCCGGGCAGGGGCGTCGGCGCGCGCGGGCGTCGTCGGGGTCCGCGCCACCGGGCTGCAGTCGCTCTGCCCGCGCCCCTCGCGGCCGCCGGAGTGGGCGGGCGGCGGGAGGGGCGCGGCGGGGCGGGGCCTCCACCCGCCTCTTTCCACAGCCAAGGCCAAGGCGCCCCGCCCGGCCCGCGCGCCCGCCGCCGCCGCCGCCACGGCCGCCGCCTCGGACGGCCGCCCGCCGCGACGCCCCAGCCGTCCGGAGCCCACCTGTCTCGCGTGCGCGGGCCTCCCGCCGACGGCGACGACCTCGGGCTGGACCGGGAGAACTCTGGCGGCGGGAGGGCGGGAGGGGAGGACGCCGGTTCCAGAGCCGAGACCAAGGGGCTCACACTGGACCTTAGAGACCTAGGGAGCCACAGAAGACAATGGAGCGATCCGATGTGTGCTCCAGTGGGGAGGCTGCGGACACAGCCCTGGCAGGGCCGGCGAGGGGCCGAAAGCATCAGTGAACCAGGCAGGATCAGCAGGAAGGTGTTTCTGGCTAGGCCTCAGGGTGCTGGGGTCTGGGAGCCAGGAGGGTGCGGGATGGGTTAAGTTGGATGTGTTTGCGGCACTTCCAAGCACCCACTAGGGACATGAGAGCCCATAGCACAAAGATGGCCACCTCAGATGCTTCCGGGGCAGGGGTGAGCAGCGCAGTCCTGGCCCACCGAGACAGTGGTCATTAACAAAGACCAGCAGAGAAAGAGTGGCAGGCAAAGAGGACACATAGGGTATGGCTGGGGAGGACCCAGGACCTGGGCGTCCTAGAAGGCAAAGACCATGTCTCCAGGTGTCACAGAAGCAAATAAGGGGTGGGGGCCGGGTGGGGGGCCAGGCTGTGGAGGCTGGAGCAGGAGGAGGCTGCCGCAGCAGCGAGGCAGCGAGGAGTCCGGATGAACTGGGGGCTGGGGTGAAGGTGTGTGCAGTGTGTGTTCCAAGTGGGAGAGAACCCAGCGCTCCTTAGGGCCAGAAAGAGCAGAGAGGGCCTGGGGCTGCCTGTGGGTCAGGGCCTACCCGTCCCCCGCCCCTTCCCTCCTGCCGCTGCCCTCCAAGCGCCTCCCACTCGGCTGTCCCCCTGCCAAGGTACACATCAGCCCCGCCGCTCCTCAGTGGGGCCCCTTGCCCTGGTCCACTCCCAGAACCTGCACCCACCCCGCCCCTCCCTCAGCCTGCAGGGATTGCCAGGGGTCTTTGGGTCTACCTCCTGCCCTGAACCAGTCTGACGGACCGCAGGGAAGCCGCGCAGGGGCACTGCCTGAGGAAGGGGTCTGGTAGGCAGGGTACTTGCTTTCGAGGGGTGGATAGCCAGGAACCCTCCCCACCCCCCTGAGGCTGGTAGGAAAACCAGACCCTGGATGGAGATTGGGGGGCGGGGGAGTGTTCCAGGAGGAGAGAGAGCCAGGCAGCAGGGACTAGTGGTGGCTGACAGCAAAGACTCAGGTCCCAGGGCCACCGTGCACCAGCTGTGTGCCTGGAGCAAATGACGAGGCCTCTGGTGGCTCAGTTTCTTCACCTGCAAAGCTCTCAGGTGTGTGGCCAGGACCTTGTTCATTGCTCCATGCAGAGCACGGAGCTGTCACAGAGAGCGGGCAGGGCTGAAGCCAGTGGGGGTGGGGGACACACTGTCTGGGGAGGGGGTCTGTTGGGCTTTGCACACGCAGACCCTCCCTCGAATTCGGTGGGCTCCCCGCTCAGATGCTGCCTCTGTTTCCTGACTGAACTCCCGGAGCTCTTCCTGAGGGCCTGGTTCTGATCCGCAGCCCTCCTGTCTTCCTCCCGGGCCAGTGCGCTGCAGATAGAGAGGGTTCCAGCTCCGTCTCCTTTCAGTCAGTCCTGGGACACCTGCCTGGTCCCAGCACCACTGCCAGCTTCTGGCGGCCCACTCCTACCCCCAGGAGGGCATCGGCTGCCCATTCCCCACCGGAGGCTAACCCAGCCAGGCCCCGGCCTTGCAGCCACTGTCTCCTTGCCCACCAGCTGTATGCGCCGGAAGCTCCAGGCAGGAAATGAGCATCTGGAGCCAGAGCTCAGCGACTGTCCCACCGGGGCTCACGCTGGGCTAGGCCAGACCAAACTCCTGGCTGGGCTGCCCACCCCACCTGCCAGGGGCCTCCACCTTTGGTCTGCCTCTGGTGGTGTCTGGGTATCAGTGGGCCAGCTGTGCTTGTGGTCAAGCCAAGTTGCTACCCCTCTTTGGGTTTCAGGCCCCTCAGCTGCAGGAATCGGAGGCTGGCCAACAAGGAGTCAAGGACCTGCCCGAGGCCTGAGCAGGGGTATCGACTGGGGCAGGAGTGGGCATAGGGGTGGCTGTTGTGGTGCCACGAGTGGAATTGCCACTTGGGACACCCACACCCCAGCCTCAATCCCAGCTATTCCCCTTCCAATCCCGCCTCCCCCTCATGTGCCCCGGGGAAGGCAGTAGGTGATGGCACAGGCGCTTGGGTACTTGCCATCCACGTGAGAGACCCGGATGGAGTTCTGGACTTTGGCTTTGGCTTGACCCAGCCCCAGCTGCTGTGGCTGTTTGGGAAGTGAACCAGCAGATGGAAGATTTCTGTTTCTCCTCTTTCTCTGTCACTCTGCTTTTCAAATAAGCAAATCTTAAAAATAAATCAATAAAGAAAAATAAAATGGGGGGTGAGGGGAGGGTTGTTAAGTGGAAGCAGACGAGACGCCCGCGGTAACCTGCTTAGCGCGGTCCTGGCAGAGCCGGTGCGGGCACTGGCCGGCAGCTCACAATGGGCTGAGGAGTCAGGCAGACCTGGGTTTGGACCCCAGGCTGCGTCTCGTGGCTGTGGGCAGGTGACCTCATTTCTCCAAACCTCAAATTCCTCTCCGTAAGAGGGGGATAGTTATAGTCCTTAATGACAATAGCTAATGCATGCAGGGCCCTTACCCACTGCCAGACACTAGTCGGAGCACTCAACTGGATTAACTCATTGAATCCTTGCAGCAACTCTTGAGACTGGTATTGTTGCGGCCCCACTTTGTAGATGGGAAAACTGAGGCACAGAGGGATTAACTGACTCACCCATGGCTGCACAGCCAGGAAGCCAGTGAGCTGGGATGTGGTCCCAGCAGGATGACTCCCCAAGTCTTCTCCACTATCCTGTGCCGCAGAGGCTCTTAGAGGAGTGAGCTCTGTCCACCATGTGAGGGCCCAAGAAGACGCCATGGGCGAACCAGGAAGAGGACTGCACCAAGAACCCAGCTGTGCTGGCGCCCTGATCTCAGGTGTTCAGCCTGTGGAACTAAGAGAAATAATGCTGAGAGAGAGAGAGAGAGAGAGAGAGAGAGAGGAGAATATGAATTAATAAAGGGCTTATTACAGGGGACTGGTGCTGTGGCATAGCAGGTAAAACCACTGCCTGAAGTGCCGGCATCCCATATGGGCACTGGTTCAAGTCCCGGCTGCTCCACTCCCAAGCCAGCTCTCTGCTATGGCCTAGGAAAGCAGAAGATGGCCCAAGGCCTTGGGCCCCTGCACCCGCATGGGAGACCTGAAAGAAGCTCCTGACTCCTGGCTTCAGATCGACCTAGCTTTGGCCATTACGGCTATTTGGGGAGTGAACCGGCAGATGGAAGATCTCTCTTTCTCCCGCTCTCACTCTCACTCTCTGCCTCTCTGAAACTCTGCCTTTCAAATAAATAAATAAATAAATAAATAAATAAATAAATCTATCTTAATACAAACATGGCATACAGTAATGACTCAAAAATAATCAAGCATTTAATAATAATAAATGTCAGTAATCGTTACTACTAATATTTAATAATAATGAATGTTAATCATCCTTATTACTGTTCCCATTATTCTACCATTACTTTTTAATTTCTGTCTTGCTCTGCCAGTAAGTAAATCCTCTGGGTCCTAGCACCCCAGGTTGGAGTTGGGGGAGAAGCCGGATGGGCCGCTGCCTGCCTCCCGTCTGGGCGGGATGTTTGCACAGATGTGTGGCCGGCGGGGGCAAGAAGTCTGGGGCGGGAGTGTGGTGCTGGGCAGTTCCTGCTTCCCCAGGGCTGCCCCTGACTCCCCACGTCTGCTGGAGGACCGGACTCCTGGTTCCTGGGAAGTCCTTCCCTCCATCCAGCCCTGGGTCCTTTTCAGTGGCCAGGGCTTTCTCCTCGGGAGCTGGGGAAATGGAGACCCCTCCTGCGGCCCCCACCATTCTCCTCACTTCCACCCCTGGGGATCTCTCGGCCCCATCAAAAATCCCAGTAATGCAGTGGCAATTAAAGTTACCTTAACTGTTCCAATCTTATAACAATTTTGCTTCAATCAACATCTAAATGTGACCACATGTGCCTAGACCACCCAGCGGCCTGGTGGAGGTGGGGTGAGCTCTGGGGGGCAATGCGGGGTGGGGCAGAGGGCTGCTTTCAGGCCTCTGGCTGTGGGGGCACTCCCTAGGGGAGAGCTCTGCCTGGTCCCCACCATCCCTCCCTCTACCTCCCCCTATCTGTCCACAGCCAGCAATCCTTCCCTGGTCAGTCACCTTCCCCAGCAGCCCACGAAAAGTGGCCTGGGCTGGGACGATGCTTCACTGGCAAATGGGGGCCAGGGCCAGCTGCCTGGGCCCCACAGGGCTCCCCACTCACAGGGGCTTGGTCTAACGCTCTTCTGGGCCATCTTGAAATTCGTAATGATTTCTGAACAAGGGGCCTTGCAACTTCATTGTGCACTGAGTCTCATAAATTTAAGGTCCTCAGGAGGCCCCCTGCCCACACACGCCTCTCTGTGGGCTCATGCCGCGGATTCAGTCAACACCCAGTCAGTAAACACTTATTGAGCACCTACTGTGTGCTAAAGAATTGTGCTAGATGCCTGGGGATACAGGGAAGTCACAGATACGCCTAGATTTCACAGACCTCCTCATACAGCCATAAACGGTTTTGAAGACAGTCCTCCCAATAACAAGTACGTTACTCGTGACTGCCAATTAGAGAATCCTCAGCATATGCCAGGACATTTATATTCATCATCTTCTTTCATCCTCAAAGCAAACAGCAAGATGGGCATTGTTATGCCCATTTCCCAGAGGGAAAAACTGAGGGTTTAGCATTCAGCTCATTTGTCTAATGTCACAACCAATGAGAAGCAGGGCTGGGGCTGGCACTGGGACATAGTGGGTTAAGCCGCCACCTGTAGCACCAGCATCCCATATGGGCGTCGCTTTGATTCCCAGCTGCTCCACTTCCAATTCAGCCCCCTACTAGTGTGTCTGGGAAAGCAATGGAGGATGGCCCAAGTGCTTGGGCCCCTGCACTCGTGGTGGGAGACCTGGAAGAAGATCCTGGCTCCTGGCTTCTGCCTGGCCATGGCCCAGCCCCAGCCACTGCGGCATCTGGGGAGTGAACCAATGGATGGAAGAGCTCTCTCTGTCTTTCTCTCTCTCTCTCTGTAACTCTGCCTTTCTTTCTTTTTTTTTTTTTTAAGATTTATTTATTTATTTATTTATTTGAGAGGTAGAGTTACAGACAATGAGAGGGAGAGACAGAGAGAAAGGTCTTCCTTCCGCTGGTTCATTCCCCAAATGGCCGCAACGGCTGGTGCTGTGCCAATCCGAAGGCAGGAGCCAGGTGCTTCTTCCTGGTCTCCCATAGGGGTGCAGGGGCCCAAGCACTTGGGCCATCTTCCACTGCTTTCCCAGACCGTAGCAGAGAGCTGGATTGGAAGAGGAGCAGCTGGGACTCGAACCAGCATCCATATGGGATGCCAGCACTGCAGGCAGGGGGATTAACCTACTGTGCCATGGCACTGACCCCAACTCTGCCTTTCAAATGGAATAAATAAATCTTTAAAAAAGGGGGGGGCGGTGGAGGGGGAGGCCAGCACTGTGGTGTAGTAAGCTAGGTTTCTGTATCCTATATGGGTGCTGGTTCGTGTCCTGACTGCTCCTCTTCTGATCCAATTTTGCTATGGCCTGGGAAAGCAGTAGGATATAGTCCCTGCGCCCACGTGGGAGACCCAGAAGAAGCTCCTGGCTCCTGGCTTTGGATGGGCACAGCTCCAGCCACTGAGGTCATTTGGAGAGTGAACCAGTGGATGGAATACCTCTCTCTGTAACTCTACCTGTCAGATAAATAAATAAAATCTTAGAAGGAGGAGGAGGAGGAAGAGGAGGAGGAGAAAGAGGAGGAGAAGAAGGAGAGGAAGGAGGAGAAGGGCCAAGACTTGCCATTGTCAGTCTTTTTCTTTTTTAAAATGTTATATACTTGATCTTGATTATTCATTTGATTTTCTGTCTGCTGGTTCACTCCCCAGATGGTTGGGCCAGGCCAAAGCCAGAAGTTTGGTGCTCCATTTGGGTCTCCCATGTGGGTGGCAAGGACTCAAGCACTGAGGCCATCATCCACTGCTCCCTTGGTGCAGTAGCTGGGAGCTAAATTGGAAGAGGAGCAGCAGGAACTGAATTGGAGCTGGGATCCTGGACACATGATGCAGGATGCGGCCTAACCCGCTGCCCTGTCACCATTCGTGCCCTTGTCTGTCATTTGCAACCTCCTCTCCACCCTCCTACCCCTACCCCCACTGCAGTGGGCTGCTTCACGGTGAGGGCCGGGGCCTAGGTCCTCTCCCTTTCCCCAGCCCCTAGCACAGAATCCTTTTTTTTTTTTTTTTTTTTGACAGGCAGAGTGGACAGTGAGAGAGAGAGACAGAGAGAAAGGTCTTCCTTTGCCGTTGGTTCACCCTCCAATGGCCGCCGCGGCCAGCGCACCGCGCTGATCCGATGGCAGGAGCCAGGAGCCAGGTGCTTTTCCTGGTCTCCCATGGGGTGCAGGGCCCAAGCACCTGGGCCATCCTCCACTGCACTCCCTGGCCACAGCAGAGGGCTGGCCTGGAAGAGGGGCAACCGGGACAGAATCCGGCGCCCTGACCGGGACTAGAACCCGGTGTGCCGGCGCCGCTAGGCGGAGGATTAGCCTAGTGAGCCGCGGCGCCGGCCTTTTTTTTTTTTTTTTTTAAGATTTATTTATTTGGGCCGGTGCCGCAGCCCACTAGGCTAATCCTCCGCCTTGCGGCGCCGGTACACCAGGTTCTAGTCCCGGTCGGGGCGCCGGATTCTATCCTGTTGCCCCTCTTCCAGGCCAGCTCTCTGCTGTGGCCAGGGAGTGCAGTGGAGGATGGCCCAGGTGCTTGGGCCCTGCACCCCATGGGAGACCAGGAGAAGTACCTGGCTCCTGCCATTGGATCAGTGCGGTGTGCCAGCCGCGGCGGCCATTGGAGGGTGAACCAACGGCAAAGGAAGACCTTTCTCTCTGTCTCTCTCTCTCACTGTCCACTCTGCCTGTCAAAAAAAAAAAAAAAAGATTTGTTTATTTGAAAGTCAGTTACACAGGGAGAGGAGAGAGAGGTCTTCCATCTGATGGTTCACTCCCCAATTGGCCACTACGGCCATACGGCCGGAGCTGTGCTGATCTGAAGCCAGGAGCCAGGAGCTTCTTCCAGGTCTCCCACGTGGATGCAGGGGCCCAAAGCCTTGGGCCATCTTCTGCTTTCCTAGGCCATAGCAGAGAGCTGGATTGGAAGTGGAGCATCCAGGTCTCGAACTGGCACCCATATGAGATGCCGGTGCTTCAGGCCAGGACGTTAACCTGCTCACCACAGCGCTGACCCCATCACAGAATCCATTTAACTCGGAGTACACTTCCCAGAGAAAGTGGGGAAGCAGACACGCACACGGGTAACCCTTAATAAACTGGGTAAGTGCCAGGCACCCAAGCCCTGGATCTGCCCCCTTGTGGCCGGCACACCTCAATGTCTCATCTACAAATCGGTGAGAGCACCCTTGTGAAGGCTTAATGAGAAATACAGGGGAAGGCTCAGCCACTCCTCCATCAATACCGGCTACTGGGCCTCAATAACATCTGTCTGCACTCGCTGGCGCCCTCCTGCCCATGCGCACCGTCCTCCTGCCTTCCCCAGCCTACTTCAGCCAGCCCAGGTCCCCAGAGCCATGAGGGAGCAGCTGCTTCCCTGTATCACCTGGGCCAGCCCATGTGAGTGGTGGGGGCGGGAGGGGGGCTGCTCCTCTGCCAGCTCTGGGATCCAGCAAAGAAGGCTTCCTGGAGGAGGCGGCCTCTGAGTAAGGGAGCCAGGCGGTAGCAGGAGGGTCTGCACTGTACCTTGGCTCCCTCCGTTGTTCCTCAGGACACCACCCCCTTCCCCACGGTAGAAACTTTCCCCTCTCCTCCTGCCAGAGTGTGAATTGCCCCCAGGAATGCGCTGCATCCTATGGCTCTCCTGGCAGTGGCTGCTGCTGTCCTGGGGTCAGGCCTGGCCCCACATCAAAGGCTGGGATCGGCAGCAGCACGGCTCCTCGCCTGCCGCCACTCTCCACTCCCTCCCCTCCCACCAGCTCTCTGGCTCCCAGGGAACAGCACATGGTAGCACTTAAGCTCTGGGCGGACAGGAGGACGCTTTCCCCGCACCCCCGCCCCCGCCAGCCACAATGAACTACTTGTTAGGAGACTATTTTAATTTGACTTAATGCAATTTCTGCTCCCAGGGCCTGTGCTGCCACCCACTTTTGGGACCTGGATGCCCAGGATGAATGTAGGGGAGGCCAACCGCCCAGGAGCTAGAATTGAATATGGAAATCTCCCTGGTGTGGGGCAGGAAGGCAACTCCGGCAAGGGGGAAACGCGGCCCGGTGCTGTGGACTGCACTGAGGGAGCCAGGGCTGGCCAGGGGAGGACACGGAGTTGGTCTGTATGACGGAAGAGGCCCGTGTCAGTGCCCCGGGGCGAACACGTAGCCACTCAACCCGGCAGCCCCCAAAGCTTTGCTCTCAGGTCCCATGGCAGGGAGTGGGGGCACATCCAGGTTCGGACCAGACTCTCAGAATCACTGTCAGGTGCATCTTCCAGCAAATTCTGAAAATCAAGGGGCCAATGGTCACTCCCTGAGATAGTAAGTGGTGGTCTGGAGACCCCTGGTGGCCAAAGGCCAAAGAGCAAGACCTTTCTTCCCCGAGCCCCAGGGCCTGAGGCCACCTGTCAGGCTCACTGGAAACTCCCACTGAGCCAGGTGAGCCTGCCCCATCTTGCTAGGGAGTCCCCTGGTTCTTCAGGGAGAACGGGCTCCAGCCTGGCCACGGGTCTACTTCAGCAGAGGGCTGTCTACCAACTGACTCCCCAAGAGGACTGGCAGCATAGGCAGAAAATTAGGTTGCTAGGGCCTGCACACTTGGTTCAGTTGGGAAGATAATGAGGTGATACTCCCATCAGCTCCACAGCCCCCAGACCTCTCCCTCCCCCACCCCTGGGTGCCCATCACTCAACTGTGGGGCCCTATGTGGGAAAAGCCACTAAGGAAGCCTTGTTCCCACGGTTCACCAACCCCGTCAACTTGGCCACATTCACCTCTGGGCAGGAACTATCAAACCTCATGTCATACAAAAGGCTGCTACAAATACAAAGTAGGCTGTGGCACTGGGGGAAGGCAGCGCAATTGTGGCAGCGTCCAGACCCGACACAGAGCTTTCTGTATCCAGGTCCCGGCACTCCTGCCCTCAATCGCTCGCTCACTCACTCACTCTGGCGTGGCTGCACAGAGCACAACACTAAGGGCTAGCATACAGCTGACCAAAGTAGAGTCTGCCTCAGGGCCCAAATCTACATGGAGCGGATGGAGGCTTGGAGAAGGATGGGGCCAGAGGGAAGACGAGTGTCCCTCTACCTGGGACATGAACGTGCCCATGCTTCCTCCTGGGGAGCTAAATCGCGCTCTGCATCCTGCCCTGTCTGACTGGAGTCCCGGACCTGGCCCACGCCAATCATACTGCATCTGTAACTGACACCCCGCATCTCTGGCCTGCCCACTAACCTTGGCAAGGGCACACGGTCCCTGAGTGTGGGGACTTCAGCTCCTACGTTGTCGCCAAGACCAGTACTAACACATGGTTGTGACACAACCGCCACTGCTTCCCTTTAAAAGCTGTCCCAAGCTCTGTGAGCCCAGGAGAGGGAGCTGCTGGCCTGCTCCACTGCCCCGGGCAAAGTGCTAAGTAGGCATCAGAGGGCAGCAGCAAAAGCATGGGCTTGGAGTGCGGCCCAGCTCTGAACCCTGTGACCCCACTCACTGGCCTGTGATACTGGGGGACTTATGGCCACTTCAGAGTGCGCGAAGGGAACGCACAAGACGCACTCAGTAAAGGGCACCCCAACACCAGGTCTGTACGGTCCTTGCAGTCCAAGCTCCCGGGGCTGAGAAGGAAACAGGACATGATAGGGATTTCACTCAAGAATGTGTCTTTATTGAAGAATCTGTAAGAAAAAAGGATGGACCCTCTGTAAAAAGAGGAGATGTTGCCTCCAAAAAGCAGGGAGGAATGAGATCTGGGTGGCTTCCCAGAAGTCAGCGTTTCTGGCATGACCGGCTCTCGTTTCCTGGCGAGCGCTGCATCGCGTCACATACAGCTAGAAATTCCCACCCAGCCCCTCCCGGCACGTCAGCCCCAGGTTCCCAACAGCCATCTGCCAATGGCCTTCAGAAGGCCCAGGAATAGATGTGTCGGCCTGGCCTCTTTACGGGGTCAAAGAGGACTTGGCTTTGCTTGGGACACTTTCCACGGGAATGTTACACGGCTTGAGCTCTTTCCAGTCCAGCCAAGGATGACTACATCTGGCCCCTCTGAAGGAACGGGAGCAAAGGGTTTCCCTCCTGAACACGCACATCTGTGGGGTAAACGGACTCTACCGCCATCTGCTCTCTCGGCACGGAGAATGGAAACAAGGTGAGAAGACACAACATCCACGTGAAAGAGTCCCTAGCTCTGGAGGGCAGAGGGAGCGCGGAGGCGTTCTGACTCCAGCAAGTGCTCCTGCTGGCCACCCTCGAGTTCTGTGACGGTCACTCCTCGCCAGCTGGGAGATTGTCCTCAATCCGCCTGATGAACCTCATCCGGATTTCTGTCACACTGTCTCCTTTCAGGGTATCCTGGACAAACTTGGCCTCCACAGCCATCTGGACCTGCGGAAGAGTGGAAAAATGAAGGGGCAGCTGCCTAGCCACAGCCTGGGGATGGAGCGGAGACTTGCAGACCAAGAGCAGCCACAAAGGTGTCTGCCTTCCACAGGGCCCGGACTGCCAGTTGTGATACTCCCCTGCAGAAGACAGAGCCCTCGACCCATGGGGGAACTTCAGAATGAAGCTGTCACCCATGGGGGCCAGAATGAAGACCTGGAAATGGGTGTTCTAGGCTGCGGAGGCTGGCGGCGCCCTGCCCAGCCATCCACGTGGGGGTGAGGGGTCGTCACCCGGCATCAGCATCCAGTCTAACCTTGGATCCCATCTCAGGCGGCAAAGCACTGGGGGAGCCAAAGGTCTTTCTTTTTAAACAAAGACTGGTCTCCCACGAGGGTGGCATGGACCCGAGTACTGGAGCTCTCTTCTGCTGCCTTCTCAGATGATCAGCAGGAAGCTGGATCAGAAGCTGAGTAGCAGGTGTTCTGAGTGGTGCCTCAAACCACTGCACCACAATACCGGCCCCTCCCCCGAGGCCGTTCTTTTCTCTCATTCGCCCAAATGTTTATCAAGCCCCAACTACTACATTCCAGGTATCCCAGAGGATAAAGAGTTTCACTCACCATCTCTAAGGCTCCTCGCAACACCCCACACAAAAGGTTAGAATAAATAAGGGATGAGTGGTTATCAGGAAGTTCCACAAAGTCCACCAAGGGGTTATTTTCCAAAATGAGGGAGAATTCGTCACCAGCTGGGCTCCAATTAGTGATGCTTGGAGTGATGCCCAAGTACATCTTGAACGCCACCTGTCAGGGGACACAGAGCAGCACCATGGGGAAGAACAGCAGGGGCTGCTCCATGGGGCAGGGCACAGGACTGGCAGAGCAAATAAGTGGCTTAGGAACACAACCATACTCTCTGCAAGACAATGAAGCTTCAAGTATTCAGAGCAAAAAGGAGAAGCATTAGGCCGGCGCCGCGGCTCACTAGGCTAACCCTCCGCCTAGCGGCGCCGGCACTCCGGGTTCTAGTCCCGGTCGGGGCGCCGGATTCTTTCCCGGTTGCCCCTCTTCCAGGCCAGCCCTCTGCTGTGGCCCAGGAGTGCAGTTGGAGGATGGCCCAGGTGCTTGGGTCCTGCACCCCATGGGAGACCAGGAAAAGCACCTGGCTCCTGGCTCCTGCCATCGGATCAGCGCAGTGCGCTGGCCGCGGCGGCCATTGGAGGGTGAACCAACGGCAAAGGAAGACCTTTCTCTCTGTCTCTCTCTCTCACTGTCCACTCTGCCTGTCAAAAAAAAAAAAAAAAAAAAAAAAAAGGAGAAGCATTAGCGCCTAACTCCACATTCCTCTCCTTCAAAGCATCCTGTAAGCACCAGCTCCCATGTGCTGATGCTTCTCAGTGGAAAGGGGCGCTCACCTCTTGACAGCAGCTAAGTTAAAGTCCCTGCACTCAGCAGCCAGAACTTGTCAGTACTGGAGCCAGAATTTGAAGTCAAGTTTGGCTGAGGCCAGAGTCTTTATTTTTTTTTTTTTTTCTTTTCTTTTTATTTGACAGGTAGAGTTATAGACAGTGAGAGAAAAAGACAGAGACAAAGGTCCTCCCTACGTTGGTTTGCTCCCTAAATGGCCGTTATGACTGGCGCTGTGCCGATTCGAAGCCAGGAGCCAGGTGCTTCCTCCTGGTCTCCCATGCAGATGCAGGGGCCCAAACACTTGGGCCACCCTCCACTGCCCTCCCGGGCACAGAGAGCTGGACTGGAAGAGGAGCAATAGGGACTAGAACCCGGTGTCCATATGGGATGCCCGCACCGCAGGTAGAGGATTAACCAAGTGAGCCACAGCGCCAGCCCAAGAGACTGTATTCTTAACCCCAGGATCCTCTGCTACACCTTCAGGGAAGATCTGCCTTCGATTTCACTGGTACCTGAATCTACAGCCATTATCCCGACCCTCCTTTCCTTTTTCATTATCTGTGCTATTCCCAAACCACTTGGAAGGTTTCTTGTGGCCCAAACAACTGTCTAACCAGTCTTCTGGGAGACTATGGGCCTCTCGAAGGGAGCTGGGAAGTGGTAAGCAGTGCTTCCCAGTGAGAGTCCTTTAGCATGACCATGACCAGGTGGCCTAGGATAATGACCTTGGCAATGACATCCGCAGTTTCCCGAAAGTCATGGCACCTCCCGACATTTGACCGTGCCAAGAAATCTTCTATCAGTCGGACGCCAATGTTATAGCCCCTGGAAAACAGAGAACAGACTATCATGAGATCTGAAGGTCGAATGTCTGAACATAGGCTGTTCGGGTGGCTAAGGGAAAATGAGGATAATCTGACAACACCCCAGTGAGGGAACTCAGAGGAAACTGCACTGCAACACTGGCTTTGGGAGGCAGGACCCTGTTCCCGGCTCTAAAGGAAACGTAGACCAGTGTCATGCGGGGCCCCTTCCTGTCTCTGGTCAAGAAGCGCACTCACATTTTGTCCAGCTGTTTATTCACATCTTCATCGTTTTCATAGTCCTTGCACAGTTGGGTGACCAGAGCTCCATAGGTCAGGGTGAAGAGCTCCGAGCTCTAAAGGAGATACAACAGATGGTCAAGACAAGCCATGCAAAGGTGATGCAGCCTGGACCAGCTGTGATGCAACTTGCCAGGCTTCAAAGGAAGGGTACCTGGGTCTGCAGGGACCATCACCCACTGGAGCGGCCAGGGAATATGGCCCCAAGGACCACGTGGCAGGGCGGTAGCCAGACCCACTACAAAAACACTGAACACAGAACCTCAAGCACCGAGCAGCCATTCTTCCAACACATCAGGGTGGGCTTCCGCCATCCCAAGTCTCCACCACAGCTGACAAGACCAAGCTTGAATCAGCAGGGTCTGGCAGGGAAGCCCAGTCGTTCACCAGCTTCTGTGGAAGACAGACCTGAGGCAGACATTAACAAACTAGCCTCGGGGCCGGTGCTGTAGTGCAGTGGATAAGCTCTCTCTGCAGTGCCAGCATCCCATATGGGCACCAGTTTGACTCTTCGGCTGCTCCACTCCAATCTAGCTCCCTGCTAATGTGCCTGGGAAAGCAGTGAAGATGGCTCAAGTGCTTGGGAGACCCAGAGGAAGCTCCTGACTCCTAGCTTCAGATCGGCCCACCTGCAGCTGTTACGGCCATTTGGGGAGTAAACCAGTGGATGGAAGATCTCTGTCTCTACTTCAGAGGTAAGGAAACTGAGACCCGGAATGGTTCAATAATTTGTCCAAGGACAAACAGCAAATTATTTTTTTTTTTAAGATTTATTTATTTATTCGAAAGGCAGAGTTTGAGAGGCTGGGGGAGACACACACAGAGAAAGAGAACAGATCTTCCATCTACTAGTTCATTCCCCAAATGGCTGCAATGGCCAAGGTGGGGGCAGGCTGAAGCCAGGACCCAGGAGCTTCATCTAGGTCTCCCACATGGGTTTAGGGGCCTAAGCACTTGGGCCATCCTCTGCTGCTTTCCCAGTCACATTAGCAGGGAGCTGGATTGGAAGTAGAGCAGCTGAGACTCAAACTGGTGCCTATATGGGATGCCAGTATTTCAGGTGGCAGTTTTACCCACTGCCACAATGCTGACCCCAAAGAAGCTAATTATTATCAACAGTGATTTGGGAGTAAAAAAAAAATTAAAGGTTTCTAAGCCACTGTTCATTTTATCCAGTGTTCCCCACAATTGCAATATTAATAAGCCCCCTCAATAAAAACAAAAACAGAAAAAAGCCAAAATCCTAAAAATTAAAAAAAAAAAAAGATAGAAAAAGAAAGAAAAACACACACCTTGCTTGCCCTAGAGTCTAAGAACATCTACTTTGGGATCGGGAAGCTCCATGCACTCAACTAAAATAGTCGGATCAGGGTGTCACCAAGAGACCATTTACCAAACCTGACCATTAAAGAGAAGCTATTAAGAAGAGGAATGATTTTTCAGTAGTCAAGGGCTTGGCACTAGAACGGCTTGGGCATGAATGGATGGAGACAATCCAGCAGTTACCAGGCCAGAGAGTTGACACCACTGCATTAACAGGAGTGCTTCCCTTCCATTATTAATGAGTCCTTGGCTGGAGACTCCAAGGGCCCCAGCCCACCATGATACCAAGTAACTTGCAAACCATGATGCCATCAAGCACGCTATGCATGAAGCTGCCCCCAGGCTACTCATAAGAAAAGTCCTGGGCCAATCTGTCAGGTCACAGAATCAGTGTGCCTGAGAATTGGCAATGAAATCCCTGCCCCAGGCTTTTCACACTCTCTCTTAATTTGTAAGTCTCTCCACCTTCAATTATGAATCAAGGGGCTGGCATTGTGGCATAGTAGGCTAAGCCTCCACCTGTAGCACCAGCATTCCATATGGGTGCTAGTTCGTGTCCCAGCTGCTCCTCTTCCAATCCAGCTTTCTGCTTATGGCCTGGGAAAGCAGTGAAAATGGCCCAAGTGCTTGGGCCCCTGTGCCCACGTGGGAGACCCAGATAAAGCTCCTGGCTCCTGGCTTCAGATTGGCCCAGCTCTGGTTATTGCAGCCATTTAGGAAATGAACCAGTGGATGGAAGATCTTTCTCTCTGTCTCTTCCTCTCTGTCTGTAACTCTACCTCTCAAATAAAAATACATTGTTTTTAAAAAGAATTTAAAAAGTTATGAACCAAGCCTATTTGGAACAATGAGTGTTATAAATATATAAATTAAAGGACTTCACACTCTGAAAATAGGAGTGGGGCTACAGTGCAGAAAAAAAATCATTTATTCAACATTTACTATGTACCAGAATAATAGGAGGTAGACAATACAGTCAAGTAAGTAAAATAGCTCATTTGCTAGACTGTGGTTAAGTGCTATGGATAAAAAGCAAACATTGTAGAAAATTAAGGAGTATTTATGTGTGTGTGTATTAGGGGAGAGAGTTAACTTTAAATGGGGCAAGTCTCTTTAAGGTAATATTTGAGCTAAGAGTAAGCCATGAAGTATCTGGGCGAAAAAACTGTAGGCAGGGCCCGGCGCTGAGGCATAGTGGGTAAAGCCCCAACCTGTGGTTTCAGCACCCCATATGGGCACCAGTTCAAGTCCCGGCTGCTCCACATCTGATCCAGTTCCCCGCTATGAAGCCTGGGAAAGCAGTGGAGGATGGTCCAAGTCCTTGGGCCCCTGCATCCATGTGGAAGACCCAGAGGAAGCTCCTGGCTCCTAGCTTCAGCCTGGACCAGCCCCGGCCATTGCAGCCATCTGGGACACTCCCTCCACCCCCGCCTCTGCTTCTCTGTAACTCTGCCTTTCAAATAACAAATAACTTTTTTTAAGATTTATTTATTTATTTGAAAGTCAGAGTTACACAGAGAGAGGAGAGGCAGAGAGAGAAAGAAGTCTTCCATCCAATGGATCACTCCCCAATTGGCCACAACGGCCAGAGCTGCGCCAATCCGAAGCCGGGAGCCAGGAGCTTCTTCTGGGTCTCTCGTGTGGGTGCAGGGGCTCAAGGGCTTGGGCCATCTTCTTCTGCTTTCCCAGGCCATAGCAGAGAGCTGGATCAGAAGTGGAGCAGCCAGGTTTTGAACCAATGCCCATATGGGATGTCGGTGCTTCAGGCCAGGGCGTTAACCCATTGCGCTGGTCCCACAAATAAATCTTTTTAAAAAAATTCCAGGCAGGTGATTGTAAAGATCTTGAGGTGGGCAAACCCCCAGCATGTCTGAGAAACAGCTGGGAGACCAGGATCCTTAGAGATGAACAGCAGAGAATCGGAAGAGGAAGTCAGAAGTAGGTGGAAGTTCCCCAAGACTGAAGATCTGGGGTTTGGGCCCTTCTCATCCTTATAACAAAAATTCCCTTGGGCCCACAAAGGTCAGCTACTTTCACAAGTCCAATTTCTTCCCTGAACATAAACACAACAATCCCTCTACCCACAGCGACACAAATGTCTTCCGTGACAGTTCTATTTTCAGACTGCTCTAATTAGATTTAATATTAACAATGGTCGCTAGTAGTTATGAAACTTTCAGAATGCCTGCACAAACCCTCACAACCACCATGAGAGGCTAGCAGAACAAACATCATCTACCCGCATTTTACGGATGACAGGCTAAGGAACTGAGACACAACAGGCTTCTTAAGGCTGGACGCTGCCCTATAAAAAAGCTTTGTCATCCTGAACACTGCTTAATCTCCCTGAATGTCAGTTTTTCCAACTGCAAAATGTTGACAATATTTTCTACTCTCCAGAGTTACTATGCAATGCCAATGAGGTGATGTTACATCACAGAACACCTGCTGCACCGTAAGAACTCAAGAATTATGGCTATTGTTTGTTTGTTTGTTTGTTAAGATTTATTTATTTGGAAGGCAGAGTGACAGAGGCGGAGATCTTCATCTACTGTTTCACTCCTCAAATGCTGTCAAAAGCCAGAGCTGTGCCAGACCAAAACCAGGAGCCTAGAATCCACTCTCGGTCTGCCATACGGGTGGCAGGGACCCAAGGCCATCACCTGCTGCCTCCCAGGCCTAGAAGCAAGAAGCTGGATCAGAAGTGTGGAACAGCTGGGACACCAGGCACTCGATATGGGATGAGGGCATCTTGAGGGGCAGCTTAACTTGCTGCACAAAGGCACGCTGAACTAGGATTGAAGAGGGCGAGCAACAAGGAGGGAAATTTGGAATCTATATTAAGAGTTTTGTAACAATTAACAAGGCATTCAGAAAGAAAACTGGGTTTATGGTAAGACCTGATTCTGAGTCTCATTATGCCACTCCACAGCTGTGAGAACCCAGGCAAATCATTTCACTTTGCTAATCCTCAATCTCACACCAAACAGTAACAGGAGAATCTGTCCTGGAGCTCACAGGCTTGCTGGGAGGAGCTACTGAGATAACAGACTTGAAGATGCTATACAGATAAGAAACCACCAAAACTCAGGCAGTTTTGGCAACATGATCTTCCACTAGTACTTCAGACACAACCTGAGCAGAGCAGCTCAAGCCAAGCCCACTCTCAGGTGAGCCACCCCTTGATGGTTTCCAGGCCTTCCGGTTAGTGCACCAGACAAAACGGCGACAGCCCCTTTGAGGGTGACCTCAGAGCCCAAGCTCTCAAGTGGGAATCCAGCACTGGACAGGAGGCTCAGTGACAAGACTGGACCTAGCGCTCCCACCTCACCTCTCCTGCACAGACACTACACAGCTGCTGCTGCAGTAGTGGCTCTAGACACTGGGACTGGGTCGCCAGTAACAGACCACACAGGAATGGCAAGTCTCCTCATCCATGGATTCCAGAACCAACCATCACACAGAGGACGGTAACAAGTATGCTAGCTGGCACTGCCAGCCGTGCTCCCGGTGCAGTCATGCTGCTAGCTTTCCAGGCATTCTCTACAGGAATCCTCAGAACAGCCCTATGATATGGTACTATTATTATCCATTTTATTAATTAAAGAACCACAATGGTGATTGATGCTTAGAACAATGCACAAACTTGTGTCCAAGGCCACGCAGCGAATAAGCAGTGACACCAGCACTCAGTCCCAGAAAATATTCATACCACTACAATGTATACATGTTTTAAAAAAGATTTATTTATTTATTTATTTGAAAGGCAGAGTTACAAAGAGGCAGAGTCAGAGAAAGAGAGGTCTTCCATCTGCTGGTTCACTCCCCAAATGGCCGAAACGGCCGGAGCTGAGCCGATCCAAAGCCAGGAACCAGGAGCTTCTTCCTGGTCTCCCACACGGACTCCCAAGGACTTGAGCCATCTGACACTGCTTTCCCAGGCCATAGCGGAGAACTCGTTTGCAAGTAGAGCAGCCAGGACTTGGGACTCGAACTGGTGCCCATATGGGATGCCAGCAATGCAGGCGGTGGCCTTACCCACTAAGCCACAGTGCAGATCTCCTATGTATACATTTTTCAAAATATATATTTACTTGAAAGCAGAGTGACAGAGATACACACATATGGTGTGGGGGAAGGGGAGGCGGAGCATGGGAGGAATAGAAAGAGATCTTCCATCTACTGGTTTACTTCCCAAATGGCCTCAACAGCCAGGTCTGGGCTGGGGCCAAACCAGGAGCCAGCAACTTCATCCCCAGCCCACCAAAGGGGGAAAAAAAACCCAAAAAACTCCATCCCCATGTCCCACATGGGTAGTAGGGGCCCAAGTACTTGAGTCATCCTCCGCTGCCTTCCTAGGCTCATTAGCAGGAAGCTGGATTGGAAGCAGAGAGGTGGGACTCCAACTGACATAGGATGCCTGTGTCACACACCGCGGCTTAACCACTGTGCTACACCACAGGCCCCTGGGATGTGCACATTTCTGCTCCCTCAGTATGTGCTGCTCAAGGTCAGGGACTAGGACTTCATCTCTGCATCTCCCACAGTACCTCTCAGAGCTCTGCACAGATCTGGGGCTCAGGGAAAGTTTGCTAGACAAATAGACTATTTCTGTTTGCACAGACTAAGAGCAGAGATCTAGTTGGCATGGAATATTAACGATTTACGCATATTAACCACTTAGGTATGGGAAAGCTTAAGCCGATTGGGCTTATTGGGAAGAGGACTGTTAGAGGGGTAGACTTTGCAAAGAGATGATGAACATGTCAAAAAAACAAGTGGTGGCCAGCGCTGCAGCTCAATAGGCTAATCCTCCACCTGCAGTGCCGACACACTGGGTTCTAGTCCTGGTTGCCCCTCTTCCTGTCCAGCTCTCTGCTGTGGCCCGGGAGTGCAGTGGAGGATGGCCCAAGTGCTTGGGCCCTGCACCTGCATGGGAGACTGGGAGAAGCACCTGGCTCCTGGCTTTGGATCAGCGTGGTGCGCCGGCCACAGTGGCCACTGGGGGATGAACCAATGGAAAAGGAAGACCTTTCTCTCTTTCTCTCTGTCTCTCTCACTGTCCACTCTGCCTGTCCAAAAAAAAAAAAAAAAAAAAAAAAAAAACCACACACAAAACAAAAAAAAACCAAACAGGTAGCCTCAAAGAGGATCCTGTCACAAGCCCTGTGTAGCACCAGTAGGAACTGAATGAGGGATACACCTAAACCTTCATCTCACTCACTCAACAAATACAAGAGTTCTTCACAGTAAATAATCAATTCACAAAGAAATATTTGAAATGAAATGGTACAGGGGCTGGTGCCATGGGTTAAGTTGCTGCAAGCACTCCATATTGGAGTGCTGGTTTGAGTCCTGGCTGATCTGCTTCTAATCCAGCTCCCTGCTAATGTGCCTGGGAAAGCAGCAGTAGATGGTCCAAGTACTAGGACCACTGTCATCCACATGGGAGATCAGGATAGAGTTCCAGGCTCCTGGTTTTGACCTGGTTCAGCCCTGGCTGCTGTGGCCATTGCACTGGTTCATGTCCCATTCATTGCTAATGGCCTGGGAAAAGCAGTGGAAGATGGCTTAAGTGTTTGGGCCCCTGCAACCCACATGGGAGACTGGGAAGAAGCTCCTGGCTCCTGGCTTTAGCCAGGCTATGCCCTGACCATTGAAGCCACTTGGGAAATGAACCAGCAGATGGAAGATCACTCTCTCAGTTTCTTCCTCTCTCTGTAACTCTGACTTTTAAATAAACAAATTAAAAAATTTTTTTCAATATTGATTTCAGGTTTAAAAAGGTACAGGGGCCAGTGCTGTGGCACAGCGGGTAAAGCCGCCACCTGCAGTGCCGGAATCCTATATATGGGCACCGGTTCAAGTCCCAGCTGCTCCACTTCATCCAGCTCTCTGCTATGGCCTGGGTAAGCAGTAGAGGATGGCCCAAGGTCTTGGGCCCCTGCACCTGCGTGGGAGATTGGGAAGAA
This sequence comes from Oryctolagus cuniculus, assembly GCF_051225735.1. NCBI lineage: Eukaryota > Metazoa > Chordata > Mammalia > Lagomorpha > Leporidae > Oryctolagus > Oryctolagus cuniculus. Next base: position 137,269,472 of record NC_142873.1, on the reverse strand, counting down.
GCTCATGGCTCCTGGCTTTGGATCGGCGCAGCTCCGGCCGTTGCGGCCAATTGGGGAGTGAACCAGTGGATGGAAGACCCCTCTCTCTGCCTCTCCTTCTCCCTCTGTGTAACTCTTTCAAATAAATAAATAAATCTTTAAAAAAATTAAAATAAAAAGGTACAAAATGAGAGTAAGATAGGAAAACTAAACAGGAAGTTCTCTCTGTTTATTTGTAGGCAAATGAGGAGGAAACAATGTGCCAAGCCCTTCACACTTTACACTATCTCCCTTACTCCAAGGCAGGGACACTGTGCTCGTCCACAGATACAGAAATCAGTGACGAATGGAATAAGCCCCAACTCCAACCAATGTCCTCGCATCTTCCCTCACATGACACTGCTTTCTAGCCAAATACTCCACTTTCAAATCCTTAGTACTTCCTCCCAAAAGGAATTCTCAACCTGCGATCCTACAGTATCTTCAGGGAGCCCACAACTCCCCCCAGATAGGAGCGAATGTTTGTAGGAGTCTACTTAATATCTCCAGGGAAAAGATTCACAGCTGCCACCGGCTTCTCCAGAGGGCTCCCCACCCTAGGCCCCTCTGGAGTAGCGGGTGTCCCGCCGCCCCCTTCTGACCCTCGTCCCGGCCAGGGGCAGAGTCCTCCAGGGACCTGCCCAGCCTGCGACTGCGGCTACTCGGACTTCAAATCCGAAAACAAAGAGATGGCATGGGCAAGGTGGCATAGGCCAAAGACAAAGGAGCACCCAGAAGCAGGGCCCCTGAGCTCGGGAGCAAACGTCATCTCGTTCACTCTCCCTCCCGCACGGGTGCCCGCGACAGGAAGAGAGCGCTGTCGCCCCTCCCCCCCACCCCGTAGGGGGGTACTCTGCACCCCTCACCCTGGTCCACCTCTCAGTGCTCTGAACACAAAGTTCCGTGCAAGGCAAGGGCTCTATCTGAGCATTTCTCACAATGCCAGTGTGAGAGCCAGGGCGGCTTAGGAGTCTGAAGCCTCGGCTCTGAAGTCGGACAGACATGGGTTCACATGATTAACTCTCCCTAAGGAGGAAATCCGGCCAAGTTACAGAAGTCACCGAGCCCTAAAATGGTGGTAACGGTCTCCACCTCGGAGGGCTGCTTGGTGGATTAAAGGAGCTAAAATCCAGAGGGTTGCTTGGTGGATTAAAGGAGCTAAAATCTACGTGCAGCGCATGGCCCCGCGTCTCAGCCACGGCAGCAGAGCAGGAAGCGTGTGCCGCTGCTAACTTTTCGGGGTCGTAGTTGTCGGTCCGGCACAGAGCGGCACTCGGGGCGGGGGTCTCAGCGACCGAGCTCCCCGGGAGAGCCCCTCCAGCAGTCCTCCGGGCGGCCCAGCAGGCGGCCCCCGCTCCCGAAGCTCCCTTTCCAGCCGCTCCTCCCGCGACGCCCCAATCCAGCCCCACCCGCCGGGGTCACGCGCCCCAAGTTACCATTTTCTTGCTCTCGGTGCCACGGTTCGCCTGCCTCGACATGGTGCCGGCCGCCCCGCCTCACCACGCCAAGCAACACCACAAGCGACCTGACCAAACACAGCCGGACCCAGCCGCGGGCCCTAAACCTTCGGGATTAACCGGCACTGACCCACTGCGCCTGCGCAGCCTGCCGCGGGGCACCTCGGGATTCGTGGTCCGGCCCTCAAAAGTAGCTCCCGCCCAACAAGCGTCGGACTACAACTCCCAGCAGCCTCGTACGGCCTATTAGCGCCGTCCAACTACAATTCCCGGAGCGCTTCGCGCGCGACTGATTCCAAGAGCTCGAGCCGCGCTGGATTGAATTCTAGCCGCTAGGTGGCGTCCGCAGCTTGCGGTAGCCCCCTACGGTTCACACACTGCCCACACCCACTCCTTTGCCCTCGCACCCCAGGCTCTGAGATGCTCCGCAAATTCCGGTCTCGCCCGTTGTTGGCCTCGGAAAGTCCCTTTCTAGCTAGCTTCTTCCTCTACTGCTGCAACTCGGCGCCAGAAGCTCCCAGGATGTCCCAGCAAACTAGCAAAATCTCACACACTGATCCATCTTCCTTTTATTTAAAAGTATTTAATGCCCACCTACTATGTGCCAAGCGCTTCGCTAGTGACTTTCTCTTCAAAGTTCCACCTGTTCCCAAACACCAAACGCAGCCAGCGCCTGCATCCTACCAGCTGTGTGCGGCCTCGTGACGGAATACCCGGTTTTTGGGATAAAGCTCAAGTCACTTTCTCCCCCTCCCTCTGCTAGAACAGGGACAGTGGCTGGTTCCCAGAAAAGACAGCTCAGCAGGCAGCGCCTTAGTCAGTGCTGAGTTCTAATCCCAGCATCGCCTTCTTAGGCAAGCTAGAGCTCTGCCAGTTGTGAGGATTGATGAGAGATGCAGAGCCCTGGGTGCATAAAAGGCACAAAGCCAACGTGTGTTCCTTTCCTTCCAGCCACCCTCTAAAAACAGCCCAGCCAACAGGCCCCAGAAATGCCTGGGGAACATGCTGGCTGAAGAGGAAGTCCCAGAGTCCCTGACCACAGCCCTCTGGTGTCAGTGCCAGCCATCTATCCTTAGCCAGTCAACTCTGAGGGGGCTGGGCGGGGTCAGGGGGTGGTCTCCCTAGCACCCTCTCCTCACTTCCAGGTAGCCTGACTCTGTCACACGCTGCCTGCATGACAACAGGCCGGTCCCCACACAAGCCCATCAGGCTGAGGCAGGCTGGGGTTGGAGGACAGTGCCTCCTTGGAGTGCAGGACCAGTCATCCGCATGCCCTGTCCCCCTGGCACAGACATTCCCAGGCATCCTTGGAGGCGGTGACCCCATGCTCTCTCCTGCCATAACACCCTGGAGGAGGGGCTGAGGGCCGAGGGCCTGGCCCGGGAAGGCAGTGGGGGGCTGTGGGAGCCAGAGGAGAGCAGGGGTCAGCTTGCCCCCCGGAGGCCAGCACAGCGTGACCGGCGCCTCCTCCCTTCCCAGGAGAGAGGACAGCTGAGGTGAACACCGCGGCCGGCCGGCCTGTCTGTCGGTCTGGCCTCCTCCCTGCAGGCTGCCCTTGGCTGCCCACAGAAACCTGAGTCACAGTCACGGCCAGCCGCCCGACCCCACCCAGCTGCTGTCGGGCAGGGCGGCTCTGGAGAGGCGGGAGGTGGAGCCTCTCCCTGCCCGTCTCTCGGCCTGAGATTTCCTCAGCCTGGGTGTCCTCCTCTGGGCGTCGCTTTCTCTCCGGACTTGCAGCGTCATCGGTCCCGAATTAAGTAAGGGTGGGGTGGGGTCGGGCTGCCCTGCGGGGTCTCCTCCTCGCTCAGAGGGGAACTTCAAAGCTCCCCAGGCAGCCGCTCCATGGGGTCTTAGTACGGTTTCCCATCATCCCCAAATCCAAATCCCGTCCCCCCCCCCCCACCTTGGGGACCAGCGGGCATCTCCTCCCTGCGCTCGTTCGTCACCTTCTCCCTAGAAAAGAACGTAGGGACAACTTCCCATCCGGCGGGGCTCGAGACAGAAATCCCCGCCCCCAGTCTCGCAGGAACCCAGAGGGTTGACCCTATTTAGTCCTGAAGCTGAGTTCCTCCTGGGTCCTCCAACCCCTCTCTGCTCCTCCTACTCCCGAGAGCTGGAGGCAGGGAAGCAATTGATGACCCCATAGCCCCTGAGCACATTCCCTTGAGGGGGTGGGCCCTGGAGGCGGAGGCTCCATGGGAGAGCCAGTCCGGCTTAGAGACCTCCTTTTGCCTTGCAGGTGGGGTGGAAGTGAGAGCCTGGTGTCCCTTCCCCTGCCCCCACCGTGGGGCCCTTCCCACTTCCGACTACGTGGGTGTGGAGGCGGCATGCAGGGCCTCTGCTGTGCTGAGATTCCTATCTCTGAGCCAAATGTCCCGTGATGTCCCTCCCCTCCATCAGGCCAGTCCCGGACCCAAACCTGGGAGGGTGCAAGCGCTCCTGCTCCTGCCCGGCAGGAGCCATGCTTCTGATCCCCATCTGTGACCTACCTCCCCCCAGCCCAGCCTTGTGGTGAGACCAACAGCTCACTCATGCCGGTTTCTGTGGGGGAGGAGGGGCATGCGGGGGGAGGGGATTGCCCTGGGCCACAGCTGAGGCCACAGAGTTCCGTGCCCCTCACTGACAAGTGCAGGAGAAACTGTTGGGGCCTCAGCCCGATTTTGCAAGTGCTCCACTTGTTCCTTCTTATGGGGCCACGTGGTGCCCCAGACACTGTCACCCAGCCCCAGGCTCAGAGAGACACCCACCCACCGTCAACCCTCTCAGTTGCCAGGGCCAGGGGTCATCCAGGGATGCCAGTCGGCTGGGGGGGGGGAGTGGAGAGAGAAGAGCCCACTCCATCTGTCTCCCCGACTGTATCCAGCACAGGACACTTGCTGTCTCCCAGGATCCTTTGCAGCCGCCTTCCCAGAACTGGCTGCGGATCCAACAGCTGTGTGGGAAGCCAGGAAAATTGCCCCACCAGTCACACAACTCCCGGATGCCCTGCTGGTCCCCCTCATCCAGCACCCAGCAGGAAGTGGGATGAGAAGGAGACGGGCTGACATTTTGGTGCAGTTAGTCGTCTGGGCCGCCACTTGCCAGTTCGAGTCCCGGTCACTCCACTTCTGAGCCAGCTTCCTGCTAATGCACCTGGGGAAGCAGCTGAGGGTGCCCCAAGTCCTTGGGCCTTGGCACCCATGTAGGAGACCCAGAAGAAGCTCCTGGCCCCTGGCTTTAGCCTGGCCCAGCCTCCGTTGATTCAGCCATTTCGGGAGTGAACCAGCAGATGGAAGATCTGTCTCTGCCTCTGTCTCTGGAATTTTGCCTTTCAAATAAACAAATTGAAGAAGGAAGAGGAGGAGGAGAAGGAAGAGGAGGAAGGAGGAGGAGGGGGGAGAAGGAGGGGAGGGGTTAGAGGAGGAGAAAGGAAGAAGGAAGAAGAGGAGAAGGAGGTGGGACGCAAACCAGGCACTCTGAGATGGGTGGTGGAGTCTGTCCCGGGTGGCACTGCTGTGCCGTCCTCTCCCCTCCTTGGCTATTCCTTAGCTCTCGCCAATGTGGGTGCCTTACAATTGCCACCTGTGTGTCCCCGCAGGAACCTAAAGGCCAGGGGTGGCATGGGAAAAGCAGCACCCTGGAGGACCCTCCCCTGCTGGGTTCTGCTCCTAACTCTGGAGTGCAGCTGTTGCTGGTTCTCGGCCGGCCTGTCCAGCTCTGAAGCTGCAGGCCCTGAGGCCTCTGACCTCACAAAGGACAGTCATGAGTCCAGCACCCTCATGGCGCCCTCCCCCGGCAGATGGGTGGCTAACAGCAAAGGCAGAGACCTGCTCCTCAGCCTGATTCCTTGTGTTGTTTTTTTTCCCCTAAACCTTTGAAGGTCCTTCATCAACAAAGCCATCATCACCATCACCATCATCATCACCATCATCATGCTTATTTATTGCTTACTGTTTGCCGAGCTCTGTGCTAAGCACTTCATCCACATGGCCTTATTCCATCTCTAACCTCATGGCACTGTTATTTTCCTGAATTTATAGATGACCAAGCTGGGTCACTAGCTTCAGCCTCCCAGCTGCAGTCACAGTCAACCCCCTTTTCTAGGGGTTTGGAGCAGAAGGGGCACCGTTCCCTCCCCAAACTCTCTCAAGAGGCTCCAGCCCCCAGCTGCGCACGTCCCCTCACCCTCCAAAGCAAGAACTGCTCCTGGCTTGCCCCCGACTCCCACCCTCTGGTTCCCCACTCTCCCCCTTCTGAGTTCGCTCTCCGGAGCTGCTCAAAGAAAGGGGGCTCTAGAGGGAAGGGGAGGGGGCAGAGGGGCAGCATCTCAGCGAGCCTGGACAATGGAGACCCAGAGAACTGACCTCTGGGGGGTCAGGACAAAGGGCAGGGCCGGGGTGAGCTGGGCCCAGCTGTCTCCTCCCTCCTCCCTGGGTCAGTCTCTGCGGCTGCAGCAGCCTCATCGATCCACCTTCCCAGCAAGCTGCCTCTTCGGCCCCAGGCTGGGCCGGACTTGGCTCGAGGCCCTCACTTCAGCGGGCACCAAGGGGGCTGGGGTCCACCCCAGAGGCCTGAGGAGCAGGGCTGTGTCTGGGAGTGGAGCCGCGCCCCCCCCCTTCCCGAAAGGTTCCAGAGGAGAAATCCCTTCTGGGGAGATTGCAGGGGTCGTTCTGTGGAGGTAGGGGAGGTTCAGGGCCAGGACCACCCAGTTTGGAGTCGGGAGGGACCCAGCAGATTAGAGACCTGGGTAAGGCAGCCGTGCAGAGCTGTAATTACCGCCTCTAGAGCAGGGAAGGCAGCAGCCCCGGGATGCTGGAGGAAGGGCGGCGGCGGCGAGGCTCCCAGACCGCTCTGCCCATCCCAGCCACCGCCAGGACAGAGCAAGCGCAGCCCCGGAAGGGGTCTCCCCGGGACCCTCCCGCGTGCCTCTCGACCTCCCCCCGCCCCCCTAAGTCGAGTCTTGGGAGAAAATTTAGGCTTGAGGCTGCCGCTCAGCCCCGGAGCCTAAGCCCCGGCCAGGCCCCAGGGTGGGCCTGGGGGCTACCAGCCGCTCCCCCACCGGCCGGTCCGCGCGGCGGGTGAGTCACCCGAGCGCTCCCTACATAGCCTGCTCGCGCGGTGGCGCGAACCAACGCGGCCGCAGGGGGAGGCAGCCGCCCGCGCCCGCCCGCAGCCCCGCGCCCCCTCCGCTGTGGCCGCACCGCAGGCGTCGCGGGGTTCTGCGCGCCGCGCCCGGGGGCGGGACGGGGCGGGGCGAGGCGCGCGGGGCCGGGACTGGGGCCGCTGCGGGGCGGCCCTCCCCGCGTCGCACTTGGTACGCGCCAGCCGAGAGGCCAGGCCCAGCCCGGGCGGTACAATAGGGTTGGGCTGCGGCCGGGACTGGGCCGGCGCCGGGCAGGCAGCAGGATCGCGGCCGGAGCCCACGAACACTGGGCGGCCGGCGACTCCGAGCCTTGCCGGCCGGCAGCCCTACTCTTCTCCAGAGCGCCGCCGCCTCCGAGTCGTTGCCCGCCGGGTCGGGCCGGGCGTGATGCGCCGCGGGAGCCCTGTCCTGGCCGCCGGCCGCCGCCGCCGTCGCCGCTGAGACCCCCGAAAGCCCCGGTGACGCCGCAGCCATGGAGAGCGGCCCACACGCGGAGCCGGGCCCCGGCGCCCCCTCAGGTATGGCGGGAGCCACGCAGAGGCCCGAGGCGGGAGGTCGAGGACGGCGCGGAGGCCGCCGCCGAGCGGGGACCCCTCCCCCGCCGCCCTCCGGCCGCTAGGAAGTTTAAAAATAAAGGCGGCGGCGACGGCCCGGGGCCACCGACGCATCTTCTGACAGCTGCCCCCTCCCCCACCGCGGGCGCCCGGCGGCGGGCTCCGCGGGGACCCTTTCGGGAGTCGTTGGGACGACCCTTCCGCCCCAGCCCGATGCCATCTCCGGTTTCTCGGCCCACTCCGGGCCCCGAAGAGCCTCGAGTACTGATGAGCTGGGGGCTGCGTCCGCTTCCCCATCCCTGTGGGCACGTGTGACCCTAGCCCGGGTGTGCGTGTGCGTGTTGGGGTGCAGATTCTCAGGCCTGGCGCCCTGCATTCCGGAGCTTGGGCCCGAATGCCCCCACGCCCAAGGCCCTGGCCCAGACCTCGCCCCCACCCCATCCGTCCAGCTGCCGCGCAAAGGGCCTGTTGCCGCTGCGGGCTGGCGGGGAGGGGAGGGGAGGAGGAGGTCCCTCGCGGCGGCTGCCAAGTAACCGGCCGGATAAAGGCGAGGGGGAGGGGGAGGCGGCATTGTTTGGGGCGAGGGCGGGAGCTGGGGAGTGGGCCGCCTCCCCTGCAGCCAGGCCCGCTGCGGAGCCCACCCAGCCCGATTTGGGGAGAAGGGGGCCAGAAGCGAATCTGCCTCCGCCGCCCGCCCTCCTTTCCAGCCTCTCTGGGCCTGAGTCTCTCACTGCAGCAAGAGGTGACGACTCAAGGCCAGCACCCTGGGGACCTGCCACATCAGCCCCTGACCCTCACACACACTCTGCCAGCCTGCCTCTCTCTCTCTCTCTCTCTCTCTCTGCAGGCCCCAGACCACCGAAGCTCCCCCTCCCTACCCCTCACCACATCAACCCCCATTGCCCGGGACTTCTGCAAATCCCATTCGGATGTGGGAGCAGCTGATGGGGGGTTGGGGGTGGGGACAGCTTTCTGGTTGGGCCTGGTGGCAGAGGGAGGCTCTTTCTCTTTCTTCCGGGAAGGGCAGGAAGAGCATGATTACGGAGGACCTGAGTTCTAGTCCCACTGGCTCAAGGCGGGGAAGGGGCCCCCTTCCCACACCCCCACGGAGTCCAGGAGCCTAATGCTGTCACCTCCCTACCTGCTGGGGTGTGGGCCCAGGTTGGAGCAGTGTCTGTGCGTGCGGGGAGCCCCACGACGAGGTGGGGCCGCTTGTCCGTGGGTGTTGGAGGGAAATGGTGTGGGTGTGGGAGCTGGGAGGACACCAAGTAGGGGCTGCCATCAGACTGCTGGGTGTCGGGGGCACAGGAAACAAGGTACCTGGGCCCGCCTGGGCTCTGCTGAGCTTGAGGGGACATCCAGGGAGGCCCCACCCGCCCCCTGCACCTGAGGGTCCCCAGCATTAGTGTGCACATGGCAGCCTGCATGGGGTGGTGCCCTGGCAGTAGAGGGTCTGACCCAGTGGGTAGTTTATAATGAGGGCACTGGCCAGGGTGCGTGGACTGAACATAAAGACTCTGGTGGGCTGCTTGGTTCTCCTGGGAGGCCTGAGTGGGGGTGAGGGCATACAGGGTCTTGGATGGGGGAGGGTCTTCTGTGCACTGTGCACAGGGGTCTAGATGGAATTGTATGGGACCCATGGAATTCCCTACACAGTTGAAGGTGACGGGAATCCCCTGTGCGGCAAGGGCTTCCCAGGAATAAATGTCACACTTCCAGCACGAGTCCTGGGAGCTGCCGAGGCATCAGTCCGAGACTGAGTGCCTGTGACATGGCTTCTGCCCCCTTTGAGTTCCCCTTGTGCAGGTGCACAATGAGCGTTAACGGGAGGCTGTGCAGCACAGGGGACAAGCGTGGTGCCTGCCGTGGGGTCTGGAGACCAATTAGTCATCTACTGGCCACAGGACTGGGGCCAGTGACTTACCTCCTGGAGCCATCACTTCTGTCCCCTCTCCCTCAGAAAATGGGGGTAGTGTCATCAAGCTGGTGGGGTTAACGTGAGGGTTAGATGTGAGGTGTGTAAGGGAACCTGACACAGACACCAGACACCCACAATGAAGTGTTATTACCGTTAGTGTGGTTATCTCCTGGAGCCGTGCCAGCGTGGAGGTGTGGAGGATGGAGGGAGGGCTCCAGGGTCGAGTCGGGTTGTTGGAGGGGGTGGGCTCCAAATTCAAACAGTGTAAGTCCCCACTTTCCGCTTCCTGCCTTGGGGCCTCAGGCAAGTCTCTTGACCCAAGTGTGCAGTATTCCCCTCTCTGAGATGAGAGTAATGCTAGACGTGAGCTGTAGAGACCTTGGACTCCTTGAGTGAGGCAGACTCATAAAACACCAGCTCGTCCGCAGGAGCTAGCTCTTTGTGCTGTCATTGCTCACTTCTTCGGGGCCTGAGGAGAGATGTGATGAATCAGAACTTCAGGAGGTAAATACAGGACAGAGGGCGAGCGGGAGGGGAGGCACGAGCCGGGGTGGATCTGGGGACGAGAGGGGCTCAGTTCCTGAAGGGGGGTGGTGAGGAGGAGGAGAGAAGACCCAAGACATGGGTGCCACCAGCCACCTGGCACAGCTACACTGGTGCCCTTCCGCGGGCCAGCACGGCAGCAAAGTGCCTCAGACCCAGTCCTTGCCCAGGGGAGCGCCCAGTGTGCCCTACGGGGCCCAGGCACGAAGGTGCTGCAGTGGGCAGTGGCTGTGCTCCTGGAAGACTTCACAGAGGAGGAGGCGTTTGAGGTGGACCTGAAGCATGAGTAGAAGCTGGTGAGGCTGGCACAATGGGCTGCGACTCCATGCAGCAGCCAGCCTGGCTGGCACCTCCCACTTGCCCCTCTTCCTTGGGCTGGTGGGCCCGGTAATGAGGCCTCTAATGAGCCCCTAATGGGCTTTGCCCATGCAAATGAGGAGGATGCCAACCCAGCCTCCTCCACCCCTCCCCCAGGATAGGCACCTGCTGCTGGAGAGGGAGGGATGAGGGAAGGGGGAAGGGGCTGAAATCGCGGCTCAGGGTGGTGGCACTTGAGGGCAGTGAGGGCAGGTCTCAGGGCCCAGCAAGGCAGCAAGTAAGACAGCAGGCATGTCCTTGGGTCCCCGCTGGGCTTTGGGGCCAGGGAGGAAGCCAAGGGGCCAGGCCCAGATAATGCAGCTTTGTTGGCTGGTGGTGGCTCTGCCTGGCACCCTGAGGCACTGCCTTCAGTGTTGCCTGCATTACCTCTCAGCTGCAACTCTGCCCTGAGGGGAGCAGGGAGCAGGGCAGGGGGTAGAGAACGAGGTACTGCCACCCTCCCTCACTATCCTCACCTGTCAGGGGGCGCTGTGGGCCGGGCACAGCCTCCCTGGTGAACCAAACTGGCGCCCATTTGTTACCTCCCAGTCTTGTTTACCCTGTGTCTGGCACAGGGGTGGGCACATCGAGTGCTCTGACTCCTTGGCTCCCCACTTGTCCCCCAGGATGCTCTCAGGAGGAGGGACCAGGATTATCCCCATCTTAACAGAGAAGCCCAGGGAAGTGAAGTCATTTGCCTGAAGACACACAGCAAGGCACTGGCAAAGGTGGGGTTTGACTTCAGAACTCTGTCAGGCCTGTGCTGGCGATGGGTTTGTGGCCCACCCACACCCTGTTTTTGGAGTGCTTGGGTTCATTGACTGTGCTCCTGATCCCATCCCTGAGAGGCAGCAGGTGACCATGCGTCCATCCAATAGTTGTGTCCCTGCTACCCTCGTGGGAGACCTCGATTGAGGTCTGACCCTTGGCTTCAGTTTAGCCCAGCCCGAAGGCATTTAGGGAGTGAACTAGCAGAAGGAAGATCTCTATCTGCCTCTCAAATAAATAATGTCTAACGCCGGATAATACTAAAGAAGTCTGCTGAATTGTCACAACCAAGCCAGCCAGTGACAAGGTCTGACCTTTCCATGAGTGGTCTTCCTTGGGCATCTTGGTTTTGGGGACCCCAGGATCTTTTCTCTGACCCAGCACAACCCCGGGTCCCCTGTCAACTCTGCCGGGTTGGACCAGAAGGAGGTCCTGGGCAGGCAGTGGTGACCTGTCTAGCCAGTGGGCCATCCCCAGGCCCTAGCCTGAGGCCAGGCCTCTGCCCCCAGCATCTAAACCCCAGCCTAGGCAGCCCTGTTGGGCCCAGGGAGGGACTGGTGGGGCCTGGGCTGTGGGATAGGGTCATTTCCTGCCGCCTAAAATAACAGGAAGTGGGTGCTCCTGATTGGAGGCTGGGAACAATGGACGCCAGCAGGCCAGGGAGCTCCTTCAGATCTGCAGTCTTAGTCGGGTTCCCGGCTTTCTCTAGTCCACTGATGCGTGTGGCCTGGCCCCAGGGCCCTGTGGTGCACCCATTGCAGCAGGCTACCCCTGTCCGGGTGCACTCTTGGGGCCACAGAATCCTTCCTGGCCAGGGGCAGAGTGCGGACACCTCCATCCAAGCCTCACAATCAGGTGTCCCCAGCAACTGTTCTTCCCACCTTCCACCCGTTCTCTACCCCGGGAGGCTGCCCCCAGGGAGCTTTTGAGGCCAGAGACTGTCCAAGCCCACCTGCACTCCTCACCAGCTGTGTGGCTTCAGCAAGTGTCGTGACCTCTCTGAATCCATTCCCTCATCTGTAGGAGGGGGTAAGAATACCCACCTCATAGGACTGCGGCCGAGAGTAAGGGAACCAGTGACTTCAGAGTGTTCAGCGGGGCCCACATGCAGCAAAGCCTTCGCTCTCATTAGTTGGACTTTCCCTGGGCTGGAGTTAAGAAGGACCCGGAAAGGGTAGGGCAGAAGTGATCGGGATGCGGCTGTATAGATATGCCAGGGACATTGTGTCTGTGTGCTCATGTGCGTCTCCAAGGCTCGTCCGGGCCTCAGAGGAGGTGCCTGGCTCAGTGGGGTGTATGCCTGGGCACACGTGCCCATGTACAGTTCTGTTTTCTGTGTGTGTGAGAGAGAGAGGGAGACAGAAAATAATGTATCACATCTCTCGCCATTGTGCAGCTCCGTCTGCGTGGTCTGGTGTCTCCCACTGCTACGTGTCCTTCTGTCTCCCTGCCTGCCTGGCTGACTGCTGGCTGCCTGGTCTGGTGCTGCCACCTCATGCTCCTGTGAGAGCCAGCGGGGCTCTTGCTAGGGGTGTAGGCTCGGTGCCAGCTGCCTCCGCATCGTGCCTCTGCCTCCCCTTGCCCCTACTTGGGGTGCCATCTGTGCGCCCGTCTCCTGCCCAGCTCTCACCTGGTCATTCCCTAGCACTGCCCCCAGCCCCTGCCCGGGCACCTCGCTTCCTGCCGCCTGGTGGCCAGCCTGGGCAGGAGCCTGCCTTCCCTGCATTCCTGCGCTCTGAGCTCAGTGCCTGCCTGCCCCACCTGTACCCTTTGCATTAGTGGGGGAAGCCTCCCTGGGGAGGCACCGGATCACTTCCTGCTTTAGGGAGCAGGCAGGAGCCTCAGGGAGGGGTGGTGTGACTGCCTGCCAGAAATGGCGTGACAGGAGGGTTTTGTCATCAGACAACCCTGGGTTCAAATCCTACCTCTGACACTAACGTGAACAAGCCACTTGCCTGAGTAAGAGTGTTTTCACCTGTGAAACGGGGCCATCCTACCCTCTCCCTCTGCGTGTCCTAAGAATTAGCTAAGACAGAGCGCCTGGGACGTGGCAGGGCTTCAGCAAAATAGCTCGCTTCACTTGCCCGGCTTAGAAGCTGACGGGACACACAGGGCTGGGACGGGACCCCTGTATTTGGTGTTCACAGACGAGGCTTTGGAGAAGTTGGGGCTCTGTGTGCTGGCTTGGTAGCTTTCCTCAGTACCCCCGGCCATCCAGCCAGCCATCTGTCCATCCAGACGGCAGGTCCTGTATAAGGCCACAGGGCTGCAGAAATCACAAAGGTGCCTCCTCTTCTCGATGACCCCTCACACTCAGAGGGGCAGGCTGGGTTTCTCCGTGCTGTTGGGAATATTGGGCCTGGCAGGAGCTGCTGGGGCTGGAGGAGGGAGGGGCGAGAGGAAAGGACAGTGCCAGCTCCCAGAGGGTGGGCATGGGAAGTCAGCACCCTGAGCCCTGTGACTGGCCACCCCCTAGGGAGGAGGCCCCGATCTGCCTGCGGACCCTGGGGTAGCCTCTCTTGGGGACCCGGGACCCTGACCATGCTGTGTAACCAGCTCCTGCACCTTTGCTCTGCTAGTGCTCTGTGTGCCAAGAAAGAAATACAAACTGTCTGCCTCTTATCCAGTTCTCAGCAAACACTTCTGGTCGATAGCAGCATAGCAATACAAAGCTGGCAACAGCAAAAACCTCGCAATCTGCCGCCAACCAAAATAAGATTAGATGAAGTAGCTAAAGGATCACATTTGGCGATTGAAAGTGGGGATAATCAGAAAGAGGTTAGCCATACTGTTCAGATAATTAACTACGGAATGAATTGGATTTAATGTAGTTTGTTCCCAATAACGCTGTCCTGGTGCCATTGCATCAGGGCTGGCATAATTCTGAGAAAATATTTGTACTCAGGGCCAACAGCCTGCCAGGTCACAAGAGGAGCTGCAGGCACCCTGTTTGCCTCCTGAGAAGTTTCTCTTGTTGAGCTGCTGGGGTCAGCACTCATAACTGTTTTTATTAACGTCTACCTGAGTGGCTTAGTCCAGGCAGCTGCCCAGACTGTGTTGAGAGGGAGCTGTTTTGCTCCCTTCAAGTGTTTGTGCCTTCACAGCCATTCACCACGTGGGTCCTCCTTTATCAGGGTGCATACACCCTCCCAGTGCCCGCCGGCCTGCCCAGTGCTTGGTTCTCATTCCACTGCATTCTGTGGTTGCCTCCGTGTCCTCGGGCTGGGGCTGCGGTAGCCACTGGTGATGCAGGGGTGAACAGAGCAGACGTGGGCCAGCCTCACAGTCTAGGAAGGAGGCTGACAATCACGGAGGAGTCACACAAGGAAGTCGAAATCGCAACAGTGACCATGCTAAGGCACCCGAAGCCACAACTGCGTAGACGAAGGAATTTATCCCGATCCCAGAGGCCAGGGAAGGCCTGCCTGAGGGAATGGTGGCCAAGGACCCGAAGGGTGAAACAGGAGTTCATTAAGAGAGGAGGAGAAAGAGCATGTGCAAGGGCCCTGTGGCAGGAGGGAGCATGGGTGGTTATTGGAACTAAAAAAGGTCAGTGTGAGCGGAGTTGGGCAAGAAGTGCAGAGCAGGGGAGGGGAGGAGACTCAAGAAGTATGTTGGGGGAGGCCAGGGACTTCAGACTACGCCGGACTGGTGTGTTGGGCTCAAGCATTTTCTTCATCTTCGGAGGAACGGGAAGAGGGTTCGAGTGGGGAAGAGTGCCACGGGCAGACTTGCATTTAGAAAGGATGGGAGAGCAGAGAGGGAATAGCGCAGTCACCCAGGGGAGAGACATGCTGCTGCTGTCCACGAGGGCGCAGCCAGCTCCAGGATGCCTGTGTGCCGGGCTGTTCCGGCCCCGGAGCTGGAGCCGATCTAACAAAGTAGAGAGCGGCACGGCCGTCATGGAGATTGCATTCTAGCCGTGGGAGACGTGTTAAGATAGTGTTGATGCCTGCGGAGAAACATAGAGTTGGAAAGGAGAGGGGGGCTTTCGGTGCAGTTTGCAGTCTTCAGCAGAGGCCAGGGAAGGCTTCACTGAGAGGTGACATTTGAGTAAAGACCTGAAGGAGGGGCCGGCGCTGTGGTGTACTGGGTAAAGCTGCTGCCTGCAGTGCTGGCATCCCCTATGGACGCTGGTTCAAATCCCGGCTGCTCCACTTCCGATTCGGCTCTCTGCTATGGCCTGGAAAAGCAGTAGAAGATGGCCCAAGTCCTTGGGCCCCTGCACTCGCATGGGAGACCCGGAGGAAGCTCCTGGCTTCAGATCGGCATAGCTCTGGCCGTTGCGGCCATCTGGGGAGTGAACCAGTGGATGGAAGACCTCTCTCTACCTCTGCCTCTCTGTAACTCTGACTTTCAAGTAAACAAATAAAATCTTAAAAAAAAAAAAAAAAAAGACCTGAAGGAGGTGAGGGAGTGAGGCCTACAGAACCTGGGGACAGGATTCCTGGTAGAGGGGCCAGCAGGTGCTAAACCCTGAGGCAGGAGCCTGCCTAGCCAGGCTGAGGGACAGCGGCTGGAAGAGAAAGAGCAGGGGCAGAGAGAGGGACCTGGAGGCAGCGGGCTGCAGAGGGAGGAAGGGCCCTGTTGAGCCTCATGGATACTGTGATGACATTGGTTTGTCCTCCCCGTGAGAGGGGCAGTCCTTGGAGGACGTCATCAGACAAATGACACAATTTGACTTGTTTCGATGTATTTATTTGAGAGACAGACAGAGTGCTCCCATCTGCTGGTTCACTCCCAAATGCCTGCAACAGCCTGAACAGGGCCAGGCCAAAACTGGCCTCAAGCTGGGTCTCCCACCTGGGAGGGACCCGGTTACCTGCGCCATCACTGCTGTCACCAGGGCCAGCATGAGCAGGAAGCTGCAGTCGGGAGGTGGCGCAGGGCATCAGGGTCATGCATTCCGACGTGGGACACAGGGCGCTTAACCGCCAGACCACACGCCTAACCCAGATCTGACGTGTTTTAACAATCACTCTGGCCGTCTTTGAGAAAAGACCAAGGGAGAACAAAGAATGGATGGGAGCAAGGAGTCTTTTATAATGGGTGAAAGTGGCGCGGCCCAGGGGGCTAGAAGAGATGGTGGGACGTGACTAGGCCGGGGATATACTTGAATTTTGAAGATGAAGCCAAAAGGATCTGCTGAGAGCTCAGACATGGGGTGCAAGGGAGAAGAGGGTCTCGAGTGACCCCCAGGCCTAAGAAGCTGGAAGGATGGAAGAGCAGCAGGCTTGGGGGAGGAGCTCAGGAGCTCAGTTTGGGACGTGGTGTCAGGTAGGGAGTTGCATGAGCGAAACTGGCCCTCCAGGGAGAGGTCTGGGCTGGGGAAACAGATTTGGTTGTCGTCAGCAGAGTGGTGGTGTTTAAAGGCGCGAGTCTGGGTGAGGTCACCCAGGGCGTGCAGACAGAAAAGACGGGAGCAGGAGCGCCTCCTGAGCCCTGGGGCCCTGCCGTGCATCTCATTAGGTTGGGAAGTTAAGCAGGGGTCAGTGGAGAAGGCAGAAGTAACAGCCAACAAGGCAGGAGGAAAACCAAGCCAAGTGCAGAAATGGGCTTCAGGGATGGCACAGGGACTGGCTGAGTTGGACGCTGTAGCTGGCCGCCGGGTTTAGCAGCAGGGGGTCGGGGGCCTGGAAAGGCCTGGCAGAGTGGGCTTTTAGGAGAGAGGGCAGAAGTGGTTCTTTCGGGTGGGTGCTGCTCACCGAGTCCCTTCCGGGAGCTCAGAGCTGATGGACCTGCTGCACCAGCTACTTGTAGGGAAACTGAGGCTCAGTCAGGTTCAGGGTTTGCTCAGGTCCCCACTCGCGCCTGCTCACCTCTGCTGTTTCTGATGCCCATTCCGTCCCCCATGCCCTGCTCCCAGCCTCCCTTCACGTGGCCAGTCAGGACCTCGTTGGGGATTCATTGTCTCGCCTGTGGGTGTGATTTGCCTAGGCGAGGCCAAACACCTGCCTACTGGTTTTCCTTGCAACACTCGCAGCACGCACAGGTGCTTGGAGAGTGGCAGTAATCAGGCCTCGCCCTCAGCCTGCAAGCTTGGTACTTACACACCCAGGCTGGGCCCCACACAGTTCTGGGTGCAAATCCTGACTGCCATGGACTAGTGCGGTGACTTGCACCAGCTTTATCACTCACTGGAGTTGGCACAGGGGCTTCCAGCTGACTGGGAAATAGGATGGCAAGGGACTGGCCCACTGTGTCCAGCTGGTAGACAGAGAGCTGGACAGGTCGCTGGGAGGCAGACCCCCAGCCAGGCCTTTGGAGGGAAGGGACAAAGAGGGACTGTGTGAGCCTCAGATGATGTAATCTCCCAGCGCCTCTTACAGGTAAGGGCGTGGGCTCTGGGTACTGTCACTGGGGTCAAGTCCAGGCCTCTTCGCTTAGCAGCTGAATGACTTCAAATTACTTACCCTCTTTATGCTTTATTTTCCTCACCTGTTTGAAAGAGATGCTTCCAGCACCTCCTTCATCACTGTTATCAGTGAGGGCTTAAATATGTGGGGGCAGGCATTGTGGCCACCGCATGTGACACCTGCATCCCATGTTGGAGTGCTGGTTTGAGTCCCGGCTGCTCTGCTTTGGTCCAGCTCCCTGCTAATGTGCCTGGGAAGGCAGCAGATGATGGCCCAAGTGCTTGAGCCCCTGCCGCCCATGTGGGAGACCAGGATGGAGTTCCTGGCTCCTGTCTTTGGCCTGGCCTCACCCTGGCTGTTGTAAGCATTTGGGGAGTGAACCAGTGGGTGTAAGATCTGTCTCTTCCTCTCTCATTGTTACACTGTTTTTCAAACAAATCTAAAAAAAAAAAACTAAAATGTAAAATGCTTTACATAGCTAAGCTCTCAATAATATCTAATTTTTTTTTTTTTTAATTTGAGAGGCTGAGACACACACACACACAAAGAGAGCTCCCATCCTCTGGCTCACTCCCCAGATGCCTGCAATGGCCCGGGCTGGGCCTGGCTGAAGTCAGGAGCCAGAAATTCAATCCTGGTCTCCCATGTGGGTGGCAAGAGCCCAAGAACTTGAGCCATCTCAGCTGCCTTACAGTGTCTGCATTGGCAGGAAGCTGGAGACAGGTGCAGGAGCTGGGAGTCAAACCCAGGGACACTGATGTGGGATGTGGGCGTCAACTCCTAGGCCACACGCCCACTCTTCAATATATCAATGTTAGTGATAACTGTTATAGCTAACAACCATTGCAGTACTATGAGGTGGGTAATATCTGCCCTGTATATAAGAGGAACTATGGCACAGAGAGGGTCTGTCATTGGCCCAAGGACACACAGCGTGAAAGCCAGAATTCATCACGTTCAGATAGCCTGGCTTCACAGCCCAAACCAACCAGTAGACTCCCAACTCCCTGAAGAAGGCACCAGAAGTCCCATAGGCAACTCCTGGGGGCACTCCTCCCTACACACACACTGTCACCCACAGGGAGGGGCAGTGTGCCAGCGCCTGAGAGCCAGAGTTCCCAGAGCAAAAGAGTGGTTGGGTGGAGCCTCCAGGAAGAGGGAATGTTTCCCCCATGTGTGCCACCCCATGGACCTTGGCCTTGCTCCCCAAGCCCAGGTTGGTTGGTGTGTCCCTGTGGCTTTCACGGTGCCTAGAAGGTAACAGCAGATGGCACCAGCAGAAGCCTGGCACCAGTGTGCAGAGGCTTCTCTTGGGAAGACCTGGAGGCGTCCTAAGACCCGCAGGAATGGAGTGTTTGCTGGCACATGAACTATGCCAGGTGCTTTACTGCCACCCCTACTAGCTTGTGCCCATTACCTCCATTTTACAGGTACGCAAACTGAGACTTACAGAGGTTGAATGGCTTGCCTAAGGTTACTTGTCTGGAAAGCAAGCCTTCCCTTCCTGTCTTGGGGCAGTGAACTCGGAAATCCTCATTGTGGCATAGCAGGTTAAGCCGCTGGTGGCATCCCATATGGCCGGTTTGAGTCCTGGCTGCTCCATTTCCCAACCAGCTCCCTGCTAATGGCCTGGGAAAAGCAGAGGAAGATTGTCCCAAGTGTCTGGGCCCTTGCCACCCGCGTGGGAGTCCGGGATGAAGCTCCTGGCTCCTGGCTTTGGTCTGGTCCAGCCCTGACACCTGAGGCTGAGGAGGAAACCAGCAGATGGAAGATCTCTGTCTTTCTTTCTGTGTCTCTTGCTCTCTCCTTGTAACTCTGACTTTCAAATAAATGATTAAATCTTTAAAAAAAAAAAAAAAGAAAAGAAAAGAAATCCTCACCTGCCTGATGCTGAAGCCCATCTTTCAGCTGGCCCATGACGTGCGCATGCATGACTCTGTGCTCATTTGCCAGACCTCATGGCTTCTTTACTTGGCACCTGGTTAGCTTTCATAGGGTTCCTGGAATAGTCATGTCTTAGAAGAAACCCGAGAGTGGCTAGGGAAGAAAACCAAGACATTACAAAGTAGAGGTCGTTGGTTGCCCCCCACCCCTACCCCGTGCGGGATTTTAGCAACACGGGTGTCCCACCTGTGCCACATTCAGTGCTTCATGTTGTTAGTCCCCTGTGCCCAGCTCTGAGTTGGGCACTGGGACCCAGGGCTGGAGTAGAAAGGTGAGTGAGGCAGATGTGGGACCTCAGCATCACCATTTGGTGCAAGAGTAAGGGACACAAAGTTTTCTCCACGTTTTTCCAGTGCGCCCTGTACCTTCCCACTCCTCTGCACATGACCGCTCCTGGCCAGCCCCTTCCCTCTTGCTTTGCCCAGTGTAGCTCGTCCTGCAACTCTCAGCTTGGTCGTTGCTTCCCCAGAGAGCCCCCAGCTGTAGGTCAGCCATCCCTGCCACGCTGCCCCCAGACGTAGTCCTTGCTCTACAGCGACTGCCGGGCACTCAGGGCGCGCGCTACACAGGCAGGGATTGGGGCTGCTTTCTCACCCTTGTGTCGTTAGTATCGGGACGGGGCCTGGCCCATACCAAGAACGCACACGCCTGGAGGGATGCGTCACTTGGGCACGAGAGATAGCCCTGTGGGTGTACAGGCTGACTCTCCTCTCCTGTGTTGGTCTTTCAGCTGTGGGAGCCAGGATCCCCCCAGAGCCAAGGCCTTCTCCAGAGGGTGACCCTTCCCCACCACCGCCACCACCACCGATGTCAGCCCTGGTCCCTGACACTCCTCCAGACACCCCTCCTGCCATGAAGAACGCCCCTAGCCCTAAGCGGCTCTCACTGGAAGCAGAGAGCCCCCCAGGGCAGGCTGAGCCTCAGCCAGCTCCCCCACAGGAAGAGTCCCCTTCTTTGGAAGCAAAGAGCAGGGGACCCACCCCACCAGCCACAGGCCCGCGTGATGCCAGACCTCGAAGGAGCAGTCAGCCATCCCCAGCGGCTGTGCCAGCTTCTGACAGCCCTCCCGCCAAGCCAGGTGTGTGTGATGTCCCCAGTGTGGGGCTCAAACCCTTGGGCTCAGGGTCCTAGCCCTGGATGCCACCCGGGGGTTCTCTTTGGCCCCAGTGGAGAGGGGAAAGGGATGGGTTGAGGCTAGAGGGAGGACCCGCTCCTCTGGGGAAGATGTTTGACGGGTTTGTGCTCGTTCTCTCTGCTAAGATGTAAAGAAGGCAGGAGAGAGACACAAGCTGGCAAAGGAGCGGCGAGAAGAGCGGGCCAAGTACCTGGGTGAGTGTTGCGCTAGCGTCGTGATCGCCGTCGGCATCCTATTAATAACACTGATGCTTCTGGAACGTTTCATTACATGCGCCACACTAAGAGCAGCACACACAGCATCTCATTCAGTCCTCCCAGCCCATTAGAGGAGGAAGCGGAGGCCCAGAGAGATGAAATCCTTTGTCTAAGTGGCAGGGCTAGCAAAGTGGCTGAGATTCACACCCAGAAGCCCCGTCTCACCCCACATCGCCACTTCCCACCATGTTCTGTGGGCAGCTCTCTAGTCGCACCCCAAGTCAGATGGACATCTTGCCCTGAAGAACTCATTTCTCCTCCAGCCCTAAGACTAAGGGGCCAACAGGGAAGAAGCAGGCCTCCTGCAAGGCCTGTGTGTTCAGGATGCTTTCCGCGGGAGCTGGTGTCTGAGCATGGAGGGGCTCCACCCAGGGCTGGGACGGCCACTTGGAGGAGATGCGCTTGGCTGTGAGCAGCCTGCAGAAGCCCTCACACAGCCCTGGGCTCCTTATCCCACAGCGGCCAAGAAGGCGGTGTGGCTGGAGAAGGAGGAGAAGGCCAAGGCGCTGCGGGAGAAGCAGCTGCAGGAGCGCCGGCGGCGGCTGGAGGAGCAGCGGCTCAGAGCCGAGCAGCGCCGAGCCGCCCTGGAGGAGCGGCAGCGGCAGAAGCTCGAGAAGAACAAGGTGTGTGTCTTTGCCACGTCTCCTGGCTGGGTCCGTGTGGACCTCGGTGTACTGTGCCCACACCTGTGTACCGGTTTCGTGTGTTGCATGTCATGCATCCATGACATCTGTGTCTACGTGGTCCTCTCCAGGCGCACACCCACAACGGTGTCCCTGTGTCACAATGACTGGGCATCCTTACAACTATGAACACGTTTGTGCCCGTGTAAGCTGCCATAGGCCCCCATAGCTGTGCACTGTCACTACCCATGTTTGTGAGTAGGCCACGTGTCTGTTTGTAGTGTGGTTGTCCCTTAGTACCTGTAGGGAATTGGCTCCAGGATCTCCCCATACCAAGATGTGGATGCTCAAGTCCCTTATATAAAACAGTGTAATATTTGCACATAACCAATGCACATCCATTCCCATATATTTCAATTTTTATTTATTTTCACTTTATTTGAAAGGCAGAGATACAGATAGATAGAGATCTTCCATCTGTTGGTTCACTCCCCAAATGCCCACAATAGCCACCAGGGCTGGGCCAGGTCACAGCCAGGTGCCCAAAACTCAGTTTGGGTCCTCCACGTGGCAGGCAGGGATCCAAGCACTTGAGCCATCGTTTGCTGCCTCCTAGGAAGCTTGAGCTGAAGTGGAGTAGCTGGGACTTGAACCAGACACTCCAGTATGAGATGTAGGCACCCCCAAGCAATGACTTATCCCCGGTGCCAAACACCTGCTCCTCGTACACTTTAAATATCTCTAAATCACTTGGATACCTAATTAATGCCATATAAACAATCATTATACTGTATTGTTTAGGAAGTAATGACAAGGGAAGAACGTCTGTGTGTGTGCAGTGTAGAGGCAGTTCCTTCTTTTCCCAATACTTGCTGCCTGCAGTTGGTTGACTGCAGGCACGAAGGGTCCACTGTGTACAGACAAGTGTCTGCATGTGCCTAGCTCTGTCACACAAGTAGAGGAAATGATGGGAAGGGGGCCTGGCCCTGCCCAGGGGCCACAGGCTAAAGGGAAAACACAGCCCCAGGATCAGGACCCCTCAGTGCCAAGGGAGGTGAGCTTGCCCAGCAGCCCCAGGCAGGGGAGGAACCCAGGTCCTCAAAAGAGCAACTCAGACACCCAGGAAATGACTCAAGAACAATGAAAACACCTCAAGAACAACTCAAAAGGGATCTAGTGCACGTGGTCCTTAATCATAGCAAGGATTCGGTAACCTTGGTTACCTGTGATGAGTCAGGAAAAGCTTCCTGGGGAAGCTGGGAGGCGTCGTCTTGGGAAGAAGGAAGGCGTCTCTCCCTTCTATGACGAGTGATTCCGAACCCAGAGCCCTGTCCTCTGCCCATGCCCCTCCAGGAACGCTACGAAGCAGCCATCCAGCGGTCAGTGAAGAAGACATGGGCCGAAATCCGACAGCAGCGCTGGTCCTGGGCGGGGGCCCTGCACCATGGCTCTCCCGGACATAAGACCAGTGAGTGGGCTGGAGGGGCTGCTGAGCGGGTGGGGGAGGCTGGGGCCTGGCCGGCGCGGGAAGGGATCAACCCTCGTATGAGGAGCTGGCAGCTCCCTGTGGCAGGTGCCTCTTGCACCACGTGACTGTGTCCTCTGATATGGTCTGTAAGCAAATGATCCGGCAGAACAGAGGCGGGCCCTCTCCATTTGGTCTGCTCTTCAAACCTGTCATCTTAGGAGTAGCCTTCCTCACTCTTGTCGGTTGTTATTGGTCAGTAATACATAAAAGGGACATTAGTGCCCTGCAGACCCTGGACATTTAAAGAAAACTGTCCCCCTCTGACCTGGAAGGTAGATGTTTGTGTCTCAGTCTTCATGGAGAGCCATGATGGATTTTGGTCTGATTCCTTGCTGGCCTGGATGGTCACTGTGTTTGGCTCTGTGTTTCTAGCTGCATACCTCTTGGGGTCTGTTGCTCATGGATCTGCATTGTATGGCTTAATGTCTGCCTCGGTGTGTTTGTGACCTTGTAGACCTCAGTGAGGGCTTCTGAGTCACGGACTTGGGGTCCAGCTCTGGCACTTGCGGTGTGACCATTAACTTCTCGATATCTCATTTTCTTCATCTGTAAAATGGGGATATGATACTGCGTGCCTCCAAGCTTGTAGGTAGATGTTTGGAGGATCGAGTGAGGTAACGTGTGTGGTGCCCAGCACAGTGCCTGGCCCATGGTAAGCATCCACCACTGTCGGCTCCGAGAGACGTCACCACCGGGCTGCCTCCATGTGCTTGTGCCTTGTGTGCATCTGGGTCTGACACATCGTCCCTTGGTGTTTGTGTCTGTCTCTGTGCATGTCTGTGCATGCGTGCGTAGCCTCCTCTCTCTCTGCCTTTCTGCATGTCCTTGTCTTTGTGTGTCCAGATGACTCTGTGGATTTGTGCAAGTGACTGTGACCGTGTGGGTTGTTCTGTTTAGGGACTTCTTTGCATTTGTCCCAGTACGTGGGTGTTGTATCCATAGCGCCTTGGCTGGGCAGTGTCAGCAAGCACCAACGCCGGCTGGTTATGGGGAGGGGTTGCAGCACCCAGCCCTAGGGAATGGCTTCCTTTGGTCTGGCCAGGAAGGTTGTAGTTTCTCTGGTTTTATACCATCTCCTCCCTCTATTCCTTCTCCATCGGCTCCCCCAACCCAGGTTGACTCTGGTCACCTCCGCGTCCCTCCCTTTCCCAGGCCAAGTCTTTCTCCTCTCCCCTCTCCCACCCTGCCCTCGGAGCATCCTGCATGGAAGGCCTCAGTGCCCCCCTGGCTCCCGTCTGGCCCGGCCCTAATGCCGTGTCTTTTCCCCTCCAGGTGGGAGCAGGTGCTCCGTGTCGGCAGTAAACCTGCCCAAACACGTGGACTCTATAATCAACAAGCGGCTCTCAAAGTCCTCTGCCACTCTCTGGAACTCCCCCAGTAGAAGTAAGAGAAGGCCCAGCTTCCCCCTCTAGAGTCCCCTGTAGCCCCCACCAAGCGTCCTCCAGAGCTCTGCAAGAACACCAGGCCCCTGGAGCCTTCACATACTCCAGGTCCCCATCCCCAGTCTACATACCCCCCCCTTCAGGGGAGCCGCCATTGCCCTGCAGGAAAGACGAACAGAGACAAAAGAATGCCCTAGAGGGCAGAGAGCCTGGCTGAGGCCTCCAGAGCAAGTTCCGAGTAGTGGCTGGGGGTGGGGATGGGCAGGCAGCCTTATCTCCAGCCAGGCCAGTGAGCCTGCACTGGGCCAACCGTGGGCAGGTGGCCTGGCAGGTGGCCTTGCTCCCCGCGGGTCCGACTGGCCGGGTTCCTGAGGGTGGAGGCAGAGTGTCCGTATTCTGACTTCATCCTGGAGGGTCCATGCAACCCTGCCCCCTCTGCCTTCAGAGCCATAGCCACTATGGCCCTGGCTGGTTCCAGAGTTGTGGCCAACCAGGGTGGCGCAGCCCTGCCTTCCCACCATGCCCTGGTGCTCACTGTGAAGGAGCCATGGTAGGAGTTATTTATAAGTTTCTCTAGCTTTTATTTGGTTGCTCTGTTGCCTAGCAACCAAATCAGCTGCTGTACCAACCCCACCTGACTGAGGCTTAAAAATAACCCAGCAGCTGAGGGGAGAGAGCAGGATGGCCTAGGGCAACCAGGCAGGCTCCAGCCTCTCCTTGGCACAGGATTCCTACACACCGGGCCAGGGGAGCACAAGGACCCTCACTGTCCCAAATGCAGGGGATCGGACATCTGAGTCTTCCCCCAGCCCTGGCTGGCTCCTGCCTATACTCACAGTTCAGAGCCCTTTCCCCTGGAGAGAGCCATAGTGGGGACCCTCGGGTGATGGAGGATGCAGTGCCTTGTGGAGGCCAGATCTTGGGGAACTCAAGTGTGGCCCCAGCGTGATGGGGTGGGTGGATCTTCCCGAGTGAGAGTCCTTGGGCGAGGCATGGGGATGGCCCTGGTCCCCGTTGTGCCTCTGCCGGCGTTGACCAGTATCCCCTGGCATTCTCCCTAGATCGCAGCCTGCAGCTGAGTGCCTGGGAGAGCAGCATCGTGGATCGTCTCATGACGCCCACCCTCTCCTTCCTGGCTCGAAGTCGCAGCGCCGTCACACTGCCCCGCAACGGCCGGGACCAGGGTAGGGGCAGCGGCCCTGGGAGACCTCTCACGAGGGGCCGGGCAGGGGCCAGCCTTGCGCCCCGGCCGCGCCCCGACCGCACTCATCCCTCTGCAGTCGTGCCCCTGTGCCCGCGCTCGGCCTCCGCCAGCCCCCTTACGCCGTGCAGCGCCCCACGAAGCGCGCACCGCTGCGCCCCTGCCGGGGAGCGCGGCGACAGGCGCAAGCCCAGCGCCGGGGGCAGCCCCGCCGCGGTTCGCCGCTGGCCCGAGGCCTCGCCGGTGAGTGGCTGCGCAGGCGGGGACAAGCGGCCTGGTCTCGGGCAGCGTGGAGGCCGCTCACCGGTGTTCCCACTGCCTCCCTTCCCCCACCCCCTCGCCAGGTGCAGAAAAAGGAGAAGAAGGACAAGGAACGGGAAAACGAGAAGGAGAAAAGCGCCCTGGCCCGGGAGCGCAGCCTCAAGAAGCGCCAGTCGCTCCCGGCCTCCCCGCGCCCGCGCCTCTCTGCCGGCGCCGCCGCGGAGCTCAGGTAGCTGGGGCGCGATCGCTCCGTGCGTTCTCGTTCTCTCGGTTCACCTGCGCCTGCTGGGCGCCCCGCCCCAGCGCTGTCAGTTCTTTCGTTTCTCTCTCTCCCTCTCTGTCTCTCTCTCTCTCTCCCACTCCCCCTCCCTTCCTTCTTTCCTCACCCCTCTTTTTTTTTTTTTCTTAAAAAAGATCTATTTGCTTATTTGAAAGCAGTGGGACTGGCGCTGTGGGGCAGTGGGCTAAGCCTCCACTTGGGCCCCGGCATCCCATATGGGCACCGGTTCGAGTCCCGGCTGCTCCACTTCCCATCCAGCTGTCTGCTGGGAAAGCAGTGAAGATGGCCCAAGTGCTTGGGCCTCTGCACCCACGTGGGAGACCTACAAAAAGCTCCTGGCTTTGAATTGGCTCAGCTCTGGCTGTAGTGGCCATTTGGGGAGTGAACCAGCAGATGGAAGATCTCTCTGTCTCTCCCTTTCTCTTTCTGTAACTCAACAACAACAACAAAAATGCAGAGTGACAGAGAGGGGAGAAATCTTTATCCACTGGTTCACTCTGTAAATGGCTGCACCCCAGGGGAAGCCAGGAGCCTGGAACTCCATTCAGGTCTCCCACGTAGATGCAGAGGCCCAAGTACTTGGGTCCTCCTCCACTGCTTTCCCAGGTGCATTAGCAGGGAGCTGGATCAGAAATGGAGCAGCAGGAACTGAGACTGGCACCCATATGAGATACCACTGGCTGTTGCTGGATTACCCCATCTATAGCTAATGAATGAATGACCTGTTGGGTAGTGTTGGGGTAACAAGGCCATCTCTGCCCTCATTAAGCTTACAGGCTAAGAGGGAGACAGGCATCAGGGGTCTTACAAACAACTACACAGGAGAGGAAAAGACTGGGTTCAGGGCCGGGTAGAAGGTAGGGATGCTAACCTCCTTGGGGGACTCTTGCTGCGTTGAGGATGTGCTCAGAGGGTGTGCCACTCACTGCCCTCCATGCCTTTTCTTTCAGCCCCAAATGCAGGGCCCGGCCAGCCTCTCCTTCCACGTCCTGGCACAGGCCTGCCTCCCCCTGCCCCAGCCCAGGGCCAGGCCACGCGCTGCCTCCAAAACCACCATCTCCCAGGGGCACCACAGCCTCACCCAAGGGGCGGGTGCGGAGGAAGGAGGAGGGGAAGGAGAGTGCCATTGCTGCAGGGCCTGAGGACAAGAACCAGAGCAAGGGCAGGGCCAGCGATGAGAAGGAGCCAGCAGCCCCAGCCTCCCCTGTGCCCTCGCCCTCGCCCTCACCCTCGCCCACCCCAGCCCTGCCCCCCAAGGAGCAGCCAGCTGCTGAGACCCCTGCAGGTGAGTGAAGAGAAGTACGGAGGGGCAGGGCCGCCAGCTCTGCCGGTGTGGGGGGAGGTGGGTGGGGCGGGGCGGGAGCCTGGGTGCTCGCTGTTGTTGGGCTGGAAGAGCAGAAGAGGCGGCCCCTGCCTGCGGTGGGTCCAGACCAGGCGTGCAGGCCACTCTGAGCGACTGGGTCCCACTGCGGTCCTGGGGGCCTGCAGGTATCTGCGGGTGTGTGATGACTCCTGGTCCTGGATCCCCTCCAGACTCTGCCGCCCAGACCTCAACTCCAGCCCCCGCGCCCCCGGGGACCCCGAGCAAACCCATGGCCGGCACCACAGACCGAGAAGAGGCCACTCGGCTCCTGGCCGAGAAGCGGCGCCAGGCCCGGGAGCAGCGTGAGCGTGAGGAGCAGGCGCGGCGGCTGCAGGCCGAAAGGGACAAGTGAGTGCGCCCCCGGGCAGGGGCTGGGGGTGCCGGGGGAAGAGGTGCAGACCCAGCGAGTTTCCCTGGCTCCTAGGCGAATGCGAGAGGAGCAGCTGGCGCGGGAGGCTGAGGCCCGGGCCGAGCGGGAAGCGGAGGCCCGCCGGCGGGAAGAGCAGGAGGCCCGCGAGAAGGCGCAGGCCGAGCAGGAGGAGCAGGAGCGGCTGCAGAAGCAGGTGCCGGCGGGCGGGGCCTCGGCCTGAGGGGGGGCTGAGGCCGGCGCCCCGGGCTCATGGGCGTCTTTGGCAGAAAGAGGAAGCCGAAGCTCGGTTGCGGGAAGAAGCGGAGCGGCAGCGTCTAGAGCGGGAAAAGCACTTCCAGCGGGAAGAGCAGGAGCGGCAGGAGCGCAAGAAGGTGCGTGGGGCGGAGGGGGCGGGGCCTGCGGGCGGGGCACGGTGGGGGTGTAGGGGGCAGTGCTGGATTTGGAAGGACTCCAGCGGCCTGTCCACGGCCCTGGCCTTGGTCTTGCAGAGGGTAGGACAAGGAGGAGCTACCCTACTTCCAGGGCAAGTTCTGGTTCTTGGCTTAGAAAGGGTTGCTTTGAGCTGGGAAGGCCCAAGAGCCCCAAGACCCGGGCTGGCTGCTGGGAGATTCGGGACTCAGGCGGGGCTTGGACCTTACTACGGGCTCTCCACACAGCGCCTGGAAGAGATAATGAAGAGGACCCGGAAGTCAGACGTTGCTGAAACCAAGGTCAGGGGTCCCCCAGAGGGGGCAGTGTTGGGAGCAGGGGCCCGGGTACAGGAAGGAGGCTGCGCAGAGCACCTGGAGTGGCGGAAGGCGGCGCCATGGAGGCCGCCCCTCGCCCAGGTCACGGGAGAGGAGCACTGCACACAGGCAGCCAGGTGAGTCCACTCAGGCCTTGAGCCTGACTGCTGCTCCTCTTCACAGCAGAAGCAGGACGGGAAGGAGGAGAAAGTCCACAATTCCGGCCCAGGTAAGGCCCCTGTGCCCTCTTCCCCACCCGCCTCGCCACCTCCACCTCCCTGCGTGGCCAGCCCCTGACCGGCGGCCACTCCTCCCCTGCACAGAGCCCATGAAAGCCGTGGAGACGCGGCCGTCGGGGCTGCAGAAGGAGACCCGGCAGACAGAGGAGCCGCCCCCCCAGGAGCCTCCGTGGAGGTACCAGCCCGCACTGCTAGGGACCCTGAGCCGGGGTGGCCTGGGCTTTCCTGGAAGGCGAGGTGCTGAGCGTTGGCCCCTGCACCCACAGCCTTCCAAGCAAGGAGCTGCCAGGGTCTCTGGTGAACGGCCTCCAGTCTCTGCCAGCACACCAGGAGAACGGCTTCTCCCCCAAGGGACCCTCTGGGGACAAGGGTCTGGGACGGACCCCAGAGGCGCTGCTGCCCTTCGCGGAGGCAGAGGCCTTCCTCAAGAAAGCCGTGGTGCAGCCGCCGCAGGTCACAGGTGGGGGCGCCCTCGCCCTGCTCCCTCCCAGCAGCCTCCCCTGGGCTCCCCTGGCCCGGCCTCTCTTCCCTGACCCTGTGCTCCACCCTACAGCCCCGCAGCCCTCTGGGCCTGGGGGCCAGGTCTCCTCTGAGCGCGTCCCCTCTTCTTTTCCCTCAGAAGTCCTCTAAGGCACAGCTAAGATGCCCCTCTACACCACGTGCCAAGACGTCTGGAGGAGAAAGAGACAGAACAAAGATGGCAGCGGCCTGGGCCTCGGGGTGGTCCTCTCTTGTTTGTAACCTGCACCTTATAGACGGATGTCTCTTTGGCTGGAGCAGGCCCTGCCCCTAGTGCATTCGTGTGCTCCCACGCGCGACACTCCCCTCGCCCGTACACACACACACTCACAGCCTCTCTGGCCGCGTCCCCTGGGGAAGGGCCGCCTGTAGTATTTGCCTGGGTTCGGTGGGGTACAGTGGATGTGAATACTGTAAATACTCGTGCTCAAACTCCTCTGCATGGAGGGGGCAGGCGCAGGAGGCACACCCTCCCCCCAAGGCTCCCTGGGGAGGTCTTCCTCTCTCTATTTAACTGTAACTGAGGGGGAACCCAGGCTGGGGTTGGGGGGGCACCTCGGGCTACAGGATACTGGTTGCTTCAGGGGTACCCATGCCCTCTGCCCTCGCGGAATCAGTGTTACTGCATCTGATCAAACGTCTCCTGAAATAAAGTGAGAATAAGTCTGCCAATCCCATCTGTCCTTGGAGCTGGCCATGAGAGGGAGCAGGGAGCCCCCTGAGCTCCAAGAGGAGCTGAAGGGGCCTAAAGCCTAGGGCTGTCTGCCCCTACTGGTGCTACCAGTTCTGGACACCCCTGCCTTGTCTTTCAACTCCCTCATTGTTCGTTCGATAAGCACTGTTGCGTCTGCCTGGTGCCAAGTAGTGAGCTGTGCACCGGGGGTGCAGTCGGAGGAAAAGGAGTTGCCTGTGTCCTGTGGAGTTCATGGAGGAGCAGGTGAGGACTGTAAGCACAGTGGGCTGCCTGCCCACAGCTGTGCCCACCACCCCTTCCTCATTCCAGGTGGAACCGCAGTTTGTTCCAGTAGCCGTTTGTCTCCTGGGAGCCACCCTGTGCTTCCGTGGAGGTGGATCCTAGCCCTGGACGTGCATCCTGATTTTAATGGCCTAGAAATGATGGCCCCAAGCCCCACATGAGTGAGTGGCTTAGGTGTAGATATGTGACACAGTTCTGGGGACAGAGGTGAAGCCCCCCTTCTGGGAGCTCCTAGGGAGGAAACACGATGTGCCAGCCAGACTGTAAGGGGACCTCGCAGCGTTCACACCTTCCCACAGCCTGTCAGGGTGGGCTGAGGGACCAGTAGAACATGGCAGGTGTTTGGGTGTGTGATAATGCATCATGTCTAAGGCTAGGATACAGAAGACCCCTAGTGCCTGTCTTGGTCGCTTTCTTGCTTGCGGGTCACTTCCTACAGGAAGATGGCTGCTGTGTCATGAGACAGAGCCCTACAGAGAGGCCCAGGGATCGGCACGCGGAAGTTCCGTGCCAACGGCCACATCAACATGCTTGAAAGTGCAACCTCCGGCCCCAAGCCAGCCTTCACACGACTTCAGTCCTGGTCAACAGCTTGACCACTCCTGGATTCCTTATATTTTTTCTTATTAAGATTTATTTATTTGAAAGGCAGAGAGAAGGAGAGAGAGCGAAGGCCAGATCTTCCATCCACTGGTTCACGCCCCAAGTGGCTGCAATGGCCTGGATCGGAAGTGGAGCAGCTAGGACCCAAACCAGTGCCACAAGGGATGCTGACACTGCTGGCTGAGGCTTAACCCTCTACACCACAGCACCAGCCCCCAGTCCTGGGTTTCTAATGCTTGGAAACAGAATGGATGCTTTAAACCAGGTGTTGTGATCACCTGTCATTCATCACTGGTTAGCTAATTCACATAACAAGAAGAAAACCCGCCTGTTCCACTGTGATGCCTGGAAATTGCTGCATTTATTCTGCTAACCAACCTGAGGACAAAGCCAATGCCATGGTCGGCCGAGCAGCGAATTGGGAGTCCTTGAGAACATCACTGAGTCCACCAGCTCTAAACGCAGCCCCATCTCCAAGCACGTAGCTTGAGTTGGATTTTCTGTGATGCGTGGCCGAAAGCTTGTAACTTGTGTAGGAACACAGACTGGAAAAAAAAAAAAAAAAGGAAATGCATTTCTACTGTGAGGTACAACCAAGGAGGTAAACGGGAGAAAGTCGGGCACCCAGGGAGAGATGCATTCAGGAAAGGTGTCCTCCAGAGGCACCTTGAAGTGTGACCTGGAGGATGAGGCAGAGCTGGCCAAGTGAAGAGAGACAAGGGGGGGTGCAGGTGCAGGTGCAGGAGCAGGGTCGCTGAGCCTGAACAAGGGGGAGAAGCCCCATGGGGCTGGAGAGGCGTGGAGGGCCCTGTCCCTCCCCTTGCTGGGATCTTTGCACAGCCCCAGCCCCGACTTCCCCAGCTCACCCACTAGCTCACACTCACACTGAGGCTGAGGCGCCAACATTTCCCTGCAGGGCACTGCCCTCTGAACACTCCTGGGAGACATTCATTTATCCAATCAGTAAATTGCCACGGAGCACCAGTAAAGCACCAGACACGGTATGGTGGTTAAATGAAAACCAGACCCAGAAGTTCCTGGAGCTTCCTGTGGGGAGGACAGATATTAATATTAATCACACAGCCAAGCACACAGATGTAAGAACAGAACACGTGGACCTCCGAAGGCAGAGTCTGGGGAGCAATAAGAGCTGCAGGATCGGGAGAGTTCACGGTGAGGCAGTGTTGCGTGTGCAGAAGGAAGAGGGAGAAGTTCCGCCCAGACCAGGGGAAAGCAGTGTGCTGATCTCTGCGTGGGGAGGGGCTGTTTGAGCGTCTGGAGGACGCCAAGCGGTTTTGCTCACCTCTGAAGCCACTGTGCCAGGCACTCAATATTTGTGGAATCAAGAGAAGTCTGCTGAGTGGCTGGCGCTGCCACTTGCGACGTCAGCATTCCATGTCAGATTGCCAGCACGAGTCCTGTCTGCTCTGATGCCACTTCAGCTCCCTGCTGTGGCCTGGGAGGGCAGCAGAAGGTGGTCCAAGTCCTTGGGCCCCTGCACCCGTGCGGGAAATCCAGGTGGAGTTCTAGGCCCCTGATTTCAGCTCGGCCCAGCCCCGGCTGTTGTGGCCATTTGGGGAGTGAACCAGAGGATGGAGGATCTCTCTTTCGCTTCACTTTGTGTGTGTGTCTCTGTAACTCTACCTTTCAAATAAATAAATCTTAAAAAAAGAGAAAAGCCTGTTGAGGAGGTGGAACTTGGGAGCAGACCAGAGCCTCATAAGGCTGAGCCCAGCAGCTTGCATTTTATTCCTGGAGCCCAGGGAAACCACCAAAGGCTCTCAGCAGTGCACAGGGTGACAATCAGATGGTCACTTTCCTTACACCAGTCTGGCTTTGGAGGGGACTTGGTTCCAAACCGGGAGACACAACAAGTGATTGCTGGGGTAGGTGTTTGCAAGAGTCAAGTCCCCACCTGGGATGCCTGCAGCCCATATCGGAGTGCCAGGGTTCCAGCTTCCTGCTAATGTGCACAGTGAGGGGTGGCAGGTGATGGCTCAAGGACTTGGGTTCCTGCCAGCCCCGTGGGACACTTGCATTGAGTTCCCAGTTCCTGGCTTGGACCCATTTCTGGCTCAACCATTGTGAGCATTTAAGGAGTGAATCAGCAGATAAGAGCTGGCTCTGTCTTTGTCTCTCTCTCTCCCTCCTCTCAAATAAGTAAAAATATAAATAAATAAAACGAAGTGACTGCTAGGGTCCAAGTGAGAGATGGCGAGAGAGTGACACACAAACGTATTGTTCACGTGAGAAAATGTTGAGCACCTGCTCAGTGCTGGATTTTCACGTGAGCAGAAGCATGGAGCTTTGTTAATAAATAATACCACAAATGTACAGTTACTCTATGACAAGCCCACAAAGAAGTAGGTGGCATTGGCAAGTGAATAATAGGGGATCCAGCCTGGCCAGGAAGATCAAGAATGTCTGAGACAGCAGTGGGGCAGAGGGGTCTGAAGGAGGTGGAGGAGACCGCACTGCCGAGGCCCTGTGATGAACGCTGCCGGCTGGAGCTGGAAACTAGAGTAAGAGCGAGCATGGTGGCAGGCAAGGAGGCCAGGGCCAGGGTTTGACCTTTGAGGCAAGAACACTGGGAAGCCACCGCAGGCCTCAGCGGTGGGCGACACGATCAGATGATCAGAACTGGGGCTGGTGCTGTGGCGTAGCAGGTAAAGCCACCGCCTGCAGTCCAGCATCCTACATGGGCACTGCTGGTTCGAATCCTGGCTGCTCCACTTCCCATCCAGCTTCTTGCTATTGTGACTAGTGCGCTTGAGAAAGCAGCAGTGGCCCAAGTGCTTGGGCCCCTGCACCCACGTTGGAGACTGAGAGGAGGCTCCTGGCTTCTGCCTGGCCCACTCCAGCCGATGTTGCCATTTGGGGAGTGATCCAATGAATGAAAGATCTCTGTCTTCCTCTGTCTCTGTCTCTCTATAGTTCTGCCTTTCAAGTAAGGGGAAGAGGGGGAATGGGGAGTCCAGGCCGGAGCGACAGCCTTGGAGGCGGGTGATGGGCACTTGCTCAGTGAGCAGTGAAAACCGAGAGGTGGATGGAGGAGGTGGGAAAATGCGTTGACCGCAGGAAGTGCAAAAGGAATAGGCGGCGGGGTCATTCCAGCTCCCCGGGTCGAACAAGAGACAGATTCTAGTATCACCCTGCAGAGGAGAGGCAGGTGGCGGCGGCCAGGCCGTGCGCTTGCCCGGCACCCGTGACGGCCACTCCTTGTTCAGGTTGGGTGCTTCGGGGCTGCGTGTGGCTCTGCAGCTGCGAGGCCGCCGCGGGGAGCGGCGCCCGGCTTCCCCGGCGCGGCGGGGCTCTTCCGGGAAGTCCAGGGGCTGCGCGGCTCCGGGCTGGTTTCCCGGTTGCCCTGCGGAGACAGGAATGTCCGCTCTGTTCAGGCCCGGGGCGCGTCCAGTGTGAGAATGGAGATGGAGGTAGGGGCCCTGCGCTCGGCGGAGCTCGGCGCTTTCGTCAGCGGCGACAGCAAGGCAGGGCCAGGAGGCGACGCCGGGCCCTTCCTCCCCGCCGCATCCCAGCCCCCGGCGCCCCGCTACTGCACACACCCTTTCTTTGCCAGGGCTCCCCAGCTCCGCGGTTAGTGTCGCCTCTAATGGAACGAGCGGGCATCTGGCTCCCCCTGGTGGTTAAGTGCGCACACTGGCAGGCGAAGCGAGGCGAGGCCAAGGGCTGCGGCCCGAGTCCCACAGGCCGGGCCGCTGAGTCACAGCCACGACCAATTCCCCCGGCCCCTGCGAGCTTCAGTGTCTTCGCCTGCAGACGAGCGCTCATGATGTGGGAGAGGCATCGCTCGTTGCAAGGCCTTCCCCCACTTTGAGGGACGGCTGCGTCCTAGGCAGCTCCCCGGCAGGTACCGCTGCGGCCACCAGCCCTTTCCCAAGCCCGTCAGACCGGTGCAGATGAGGCTAGGACACAGAGCGAAACCGACCACCCGGAGCCAGGAGGGTGCTCCATGTAGATGTGGAAGGAGACATACAAAGGGACTTCAAACGTTTGTGGAAAATGAAATTAAAAGATTAATTTCATTAATCTTTTAAACCAAAAACAGAAAACGAAACCCATGCACGCAGGGATCTTCAAAAAGTGACAGAAAACGCATGCTATGGAAAAATCGTGCGTGGATTTCAAAATTTTTAATTCCATTTTCTATCAATTTTTTGAAGTACCTTCATATATGGAAGCTTCAAATTACCATTAATTTATTACTTTTTAAAAATACTTTTTTTATTATTATTTTTTTGACAGGCAGAGTGGACAGTGAGAGAGAGAGACAGAGAGAAAGGTCTGTTGGTTCACCCTCCAATGGCCGCCGCGGCCAGCGCACCGTGCTGATCCGACGGCAGGAGCCAGGAGCCAGGTGCTTTTCCTGGTCTCCCATGGGGTGCAGGGCCCAAGCACCTGGGCCATCCTCCACTGCACTCCCTGGCCACAGCAGAGAGCTGGCCTGGAAGAGGGGCAACCGGGACAGAATCCGGCGCCCCGACCGGGACTAGAACCCGGTGTGCCGGCGCCGCTAGGCGGAGGATTAGCCTAGTGAGCCGCGGCGCCGGCCCTAAAAATACTTTTATTTATTTGTGAGACAGAGTGCATGCTCCCTTCCCCTGATTCACTCCCCCAAATGGCCACACAGCCTGGGAGGAGGGCGGGCCTGAAGCCAGGAGCGGAGAACCAACCAGCAACTTAAAGGTTGGGTTAAATGTCTGCCCCTATTGCTTTTTTAAAATTGATTAATTAACTTATTGATTGATTTTTAAAATATTTATTTATTTATTTGAAAGGAGTTAGAGAGAGAGAGAGAGGAAGAGGCAGAGAATTTCCAACTGCTGGTTCACTCCCCAAATGGCTGCAATGGCTGGGGCTGCGCCAGGCCAAAGCCAGGAGTCAGGAGCTTCTTCTGGGTCTTCCATGAGGGCCAGGGGCCCAAGCACTTGGGCTACCTCTGCTGCTTTCCCAGGCATACTAGGCAGGGAGTAGGACTAGGAAGTGGAGCAGCCAGGACTTGAACTGGTACCTATATAGGTTGCTAGCTATCTGCCTGCACCACTGTTCCAATCCCATATTTATTTATTTTTTAAAATTTATTCATTTATTTAAAAGAGTTACAGAGAGAAAGGAAGAGGTAGAGGTAGAGGTAGAGGTAGAGAGAGAGAGAGAGAGAGAGAGATCTTCTATCTCTGGTTTACTCCCCAAATGGCTGCAACAGCCAGAGCAGGGCCAGGCTGAAGACAGGAGCTTCATCCATATCTCCACGTGGGTGCAGGGGCACAAGCACTTGGGCCATCATCCCCTGCTTTCACAGGCACATTTGCGGGGAGCTGGATCATAAGTAGAACAGCCAGGACTTAAACCGGTGCCCATATGGGATGCTGGCATTGCAGGCGGCAGCTTTACCCACAGCGGTGGCCCTATTAATTAATTAATGTATTTATTTATTTTTGAGAGGCAAAGAAACAGAGACTGATAGTCCAAGAGAGAGTGAACTCCCATCTGCTGGTTCATTCCCCAAATGCCCACAGGCTGGGGGGCGGGGGGACAAAGTCAGGAGCAAGAAGCTCAATACCCATCTGCCATATAGATGGCAGGAACCAAATTACTTGAACCATCACCACTGGCTTTTTTTTTTTTTTTTTTTAGATTTATTTATTTATTTTGAAAGTCAGAGTTACACTGAGAGAAGGAGAGGCAGAAACAGAGAGAGAGAGAGAGAGGTCTTCCATCTGATGGTTCCCTCCCTAGTTGGCAGCAACGGCCGGAGCTGCACCAATCCGAAACCAGGAGCCAGGAGCTTCTTCCAGGTCTCCCACATGGGTGCAGGGCCCAAGGACTTGGTCCATCTTCTACTGCTTTCCCAGGCCATAGCAGAGAGCTGGATCAGAAAAGGAGCAGCCGGGACTCAAACCGGTGCCCATATGGGATGCAAGTAGCAGCTTTACCCACTACGCCACAGTGCCTGCCCACCACTGGCTCTTAATGAGCAGGAAGCTGGAGGCAGGAGCCAGAGAACTTGGGTACTCCAATGTGGCACATATGTATCTTAACCACCAGGCCCAATGCTTGCCTCCTGCTATGCATCGTGTTCTACAAGTAGATTACCTGGGAGACATTCCACTGGTGTAGTTGGCCTCTCAACACACAGGCTCAGCTATACACGCTCATTTTGAACCTAATTTCCTAGTAGTTTAGACTCATTCAAGCTTGCTTTGAACACAGCTGCTGTCTGCAGCTCCATGACACAACACATTCCTGGGATTAAACAGGTGTTTCTAAATAAACAGTAATGACACAGTGATTATAAAAGTGAAGACGGAAAACTCAGGTTACTTCAAGTCTCCCATTCTATGTGACTGCTTGTGCTCATTGAAAACTTATGCATACAAGGTGATTAATAAAAGTTACAGGGAGCCAGAAATCTGTGTTTACAATTTGTGTTTAAAAATGTTAAATGGTGGGAAATGCAAGGTATAATACTTTTTGTTTGGTGAAAATGTTGATCCAAACATGAGATTTTTACCAAATTTGAGTAATCATCTTTTTAAAAGATTTTTTTTTTTTTGACAGGCAGAGCAAGACAGTGAGAGAGAGAGACAGAAAGGTCTTCCTTCCGTTGGTTCACCCCCAAATGGCCGCTAGGGCTGGTGCACTGCGCCAATCCGAAGCCAGGAGCCAGGTGCTTTCTCCTGGTCTCCCATGCTGGTGCAGGGCCCAAACACTTGGGCCATCCTCCACTGCACTCCTGGGCCACAGCAGAGAGCTGGACAGGAAGAGGAGCAACTGGGACAGAATCCAGCGCCCCAACTGGGACTAGAACCCAGGGTGCCGGCGCCGCAGGCAGAGGATTAGCCTAGTGAGCCGCAGCACCGGCCTAAAAGATTTTTCAAGATGCTTTCTTTATTCGAAAGATAGAATTACAGAGAGAGGGAGGGACACACAGAGAGAGGGATCTTCAACCCCTGGTTCACTACCCAACTGGCCACAACTGCAAGGAAGGAGCCACACTCAAGCCAAAAGCCGGGGGCTTCATCTGGTTCTCCCATGTGGCTGCAGGGGCCCAAGCACTTGGGTCATCTTCCGCTGCTTTCCCAGACATATTAGCAGAGAGCTGGATCAGAAGTGGTATAGCGCAGATACAAATGGGCTTCCATATAGCATGCTGATGCCAGCATTGCAGCTGGTGGCTTTACCTGCTTTGCCACAATGCCAGCCCCAAAAGTGTTTAATTTTGATAAAGTCCAACTTATCTACTTTTTTATTATCTATGCTTCTGGTGTCACTTCCAAGAAAAGTTATGTCATAAAGCCTTTCCCCTGTGTTTTTAAGAGTTATGGTTTTCACTCTTATGTTTAGGTTTTTGACCCATTTCAAGTTAATACTTATATGGCAAATAATTGTTAAAAAATGAAAACTAGGGGCCAGTGCTGTGACATAGTGGGTAAAACTTCCATATATGATGTCAATATCCCATATGGGTGCTGGTTCAAGTCCTGGCAGTTTCACTTCTGATCCAACTCCCTGCTAAAGGCCTGGGAAAAGCAGCAGAAGATGGCACAAGTGTTTGGGCCCCTGCCACCCACATGGGAAACCTGGAGGAAGCCCCTGGCTCCTGGTTTTGGATTGGCCCAGGTCTGGCTGTTGTGGCCATCTGGGAGAGTGAACCAGCATATGGAAGATCTCTCTTGAGGTTGGTGCTGTGGCATAGTGGGTAAAGCCACCACCTGCAGTACCGGCATCCCATATGGACACCAGTTCATGTCCAGGCTGCTCCATTTCTGATCCAGCTCTCTGCTATGGCCTGGAAAAGCAGTAGAAGATGGCCCAAGTCCTTGGGCCCCTGTACCTGCATGGGAGGCCTGGAAGAAGCTCCTTGCTCCTGGCTTCAGATCCACACAGTCTGGCCGTTGTGGCCTTCTGGGAAGTGAACCAGCAGATAGAAGACCTCTCTCTCTCTCTGCCTCTGCCTCTCTGTAACTCTGACTTTCCAATAAATAAACCTTATTTAAATAAATGGAAAACTGGGCCATTGCTGTGGCATAGAGGGTAAAGCTGCAGCCTGCAGTGCTGGTATCCCATATGGGCGCCAGTTCGAGTCCTGGCTGCTCCACTTCCAATCCAGCTCTCTGCTATGGCCTGGGAAAAAAGTAGAAGATGGACCAAGTCCTTGGGCCCCTGCACCCGCATGGGAGACCTGGCTCCTGGCTTCAGATCAATGCAGCTCCTGCTAATGTGGCCAATTGGGGAGTGAACCAGCAGACAGAAGATCTCTCTCTCTCTCTGCCTCTACTCTCTCTGTGTAACTCTTTCAAATAAATAAATAAATCTTAAGGAAAAAAAATGGAAAGTGAGCATTTTGGGAGAGACCTGCCCACGAGCAGGATTCAGCCCCTGGATCACCTGGCTGTAGGTGCTGGTGTTGTTCCTCGAGGATGACTGTGTTAGGGACAACAACTATTAAGGATACTTGTGAAGATACAGCAAGGAGGACTTTACCCAGGGCCATGTCACAGCACAGACACCACCGCAATGGGATCTTGCAGTGGAGGAGAGAACAGGCTCAACTCCAAATGCAGCCTGAGCAAGTGGGAATTTACAACCAAGAAGCAAGGTGGGGGCCCAGTCACTTGAGGAAGCCCAGAAGCTGGGGAGATTCTGGTTAAACCAAGCTGGGTTCTTGCTGAAGACAGGCCAGGCTTACGTGACATCACTTGGGGAGTGAGTAAGGATGGAAAGACAGAGGATGGAGGGAGGGGTCCTGGCTGTACTGACTTAGCAGGCTTTTTTTTTGATAAAACTTTTGTTTTTGTTTTTTAAATATTTTATTTATTTATTTGAGGTAGAGTTACAAAGAGAGGGAGAGACATAGAGAAAGGTCTTCTATCTGATGATTTACTCCTCAAATAGGTGCTGTGGCCGGAGCTAGGCTGTTCAAAAGCCAAGAGCCATGAGGTTTTTCCAGATCTTCCATGCAGGTGCAGGAGCCCAAGCATTTGGGGGAATATCCACTGCTTTCCTAAGCCATATGCAGAGATCTGGATGGGAGAAGGAGCAGCCAGGACTTGAACCAGTGCCCATATGAGATGGAGGCTTAGCCTACTGTGCCAGCCACAGCACTGGCCCCTGAAACTGGGTTCTGCATGGAAGCCCACAGATGGGCTTGGGAGAAGGTCCAGAAGCCTGACCAAAGTCTGGCCAAACAAAGAGCGTCTGTCTATCATGTGGCCTTCTTGTTCATAACTGGAATTTATTATCTGCATTTCTGGGGCTTAACCTACTGCTGTCCGGGTGGCATGGTTAACAGCATGGATCCTGGTGCTAGCATTGTGGCATAGCAGATTAAGCCCTAACCTATGGGATGCCGGCATCCCCATGATTGCCAGTTCGAGTCCCAACTGCTCCACTTTTTTTTTTTTTTAAGATTTATTTATTTATTTATTTGAAAGGCAGAGTTACAGAGAAGCAGAGGTGGAGACCGAGAGAGAGAGAAAGAGAGAGAGAGGTCTTCCATTCACTGGTTCACTCCCCAGATGGCCGCAACAGCCAGAACTGGGCAGATCTGAAGCCAAAAGCCAGGAGCTTCTTCTGGTTCTCCCACAGGGGGCTCAAGGACCTGGGCCATCTTCTACTGCTTTCCCAGGCCATATCAGAGAGCTGGGTCAAAAGTAGAGCAGCCAGGACTCGAACCGGTGCCCATATTGGATGCTGGCACTGCAGGCAGTGGCTTTACCTGCTATGCCACAGCGCCAGCCCCATGACTGTTCCACTTCTGATCCAGCTCCCCATTAATGTACCTGGGAAAGCAGTGGAAGATGGCCCAAGTACTTGGACCCCCACCACCCTCATGGGAGACCTGTATGGATTTCCAGGCTCCTGGGTGCAACCTGACCCAGCCTCAGCCATTGTGGCCATTTTGGGGAGTGAACCAGCAGATGGAAGATATCTCTCTCTCCCCCACTCCTTCTCTCTCTTTCCTTCTGTCTCTGTAACTCTGCCTTTCAAATAAATAAATAAATCTATCTTTGGGGCCAGTGTTGTGGTTCAGCGGGCTAAGCTGCCACCTGCAGTATTGGCATCCCATATGGACACTGGTCTGTGTTCCGGTTGCTCCACTTCCAGTCCAGCTCTCTGCTAATGCGCCTGGGAAAGCAGCAGAATATAGCCCAAGTGCTTGGGCCCCTACACCTACTTGAGAGACCTGGATGAAGCTCCTGGCTCCCAGCCTTGGCTGTTGTGGCCATTTGGGGAGTGAAGCAGTGGATGGGAGATTGCTGTCTCTCTGTAACTGCCTGGTGGTATTGGAGCCCTGGCTCTGGCACTTAGCTGTGTAGCTTTGGTTACAGGACACAGCTGTTTGTTTTTGCACCTGTTGAATGGCATGTGCTGCACAGGAACCCTACAGTGGGATACGTGGGGAACTCAGGAAAGTAAGCACTCACAAGGACAGACAGCATTTTTAGGGTCATCCTTCTGCTGATGGATCCCAAATAAGAATCCCGAGTCCAGGCCCCTTTCCTGAGGCTTACAACCTGCAAATCTTGGCCTGCATGTCTCGCCAGCTGCATCAATTCAACAAGTCTAAAACTGAGCCAGAAACTCCCTTTGGAGAACACCACCGGAAGCTTCCACTCCCCCAAGCCAGGGAAGTCAGCCTTTGTCAACTCTGAAATATCTCTGACCCTGGTCCCCAGCACCCTCAGCCTGACCCAGGCTGCCATCATCTCTGCCATCCCAGAAAGGTTGACAAGGCCTTCCCCTACTATGTAGTCTGCACAACGGCCACAAGTCTGTTCCGGATTCCCCTTAGCCCCTTCCTCAGCCTTCTCTCTGCTCTCCACACAGAAGGCACATTCGGCAGAGCGGCTTCCTGAGCCTCCTCATCTTGTCGTTCTCACACTCTGCCCTCTTCCCACCACGGGGGACTTGCACTTCCTCTCCAGGTCTCAGGGCCTTTGCACAAGCAGTTCTTTCTGCCCGGGACACGTTCCTCTGCTTGCCTTCTGTAGCTGGCTGGTGGCTATTCAGATCTCAGCAATCCTCCTTCCAGGAGGCCTTCTTTGACCTCGGTGTTCTGAACCTATCCTACAGAATAAACAATACATTTTCACATTTTAATGTTGTCTTTTTTTCCTAATATAATGTCCTTCTGTGTCTCTTTTTAGAAAGATTTATTTATTTATTTGAAAGGCAATTTACAGAGAGGCAGAGGGAGAGAGAGAGAGAGAGAGAGAGAGAGAGATCTTCCATCTGCTGTTTTACTCCCTAAATGGCTGCAACGGCTGGAGCTTCGCTGATCCAAAGCCAGGAGCCAGGAACTTCTTACAGGTCTCCCATGTGGGTGCAGGGGCCCAAGCACTTGGTCCATCTTCCACTGCTTTCCCAGGCCACGGCAGAGAGCTGGACCAGAAGAGGAGTATTTGGGACTTGAACCAGTGCCCATATGGGGTGCCGGCACTGTAGGTGGAGGCTTAACCCACTATGCTACAGCGCCAGCCCCCTTCATGCTGTCTTTTTTTTTTTTTTTTGGCAGGCAGAGTGGACAGTGAGAGAGAGAGACAGAGAGAAAGGTCTTCCTTTTGCCATTGGTTCACCCTCCAATGGCCGCCGCGGCCAGCGCGCTGCGGCCGGCGCACCGCACTGATCCAATGGCAGGAGCCAGGTGCTTTTCCTGGTCTCCCATGGGGTGCAGGGCCCAAGCACCTGGGCCATCCTCCACTGCACTCCCTGGCCACAGCAGAGAGCTGGCCTGGAAGAGGGGCAACCGGGACAGAATCTGGCGCCCCGACCGGGACTAGAACCCGGTGTGCCGGCGCCGCTAGGCGGAGGATTAGCCTAGTGAGCCGCGGCGCCGGCCCCATGCTGTCTTTTAAAAGTTCCTCCAGTACCCAAGTCACACCAGCAGCGATGGTTTAATCTTCGGCTCTGTGTCCTCACTAGCCAGGTAGGCACGGGCAGTCTGTGTGCCATGAATGACTGGCAAGAGAAACATGAGCCAGATCACAGAAGCCAGACCAGCCGGGTGAGTGGAGGAGACTAACAGGCGGGTGATGTTTCTACCGCACAGTGTGATAC
Organism: Oryctolagus cuniculus; assembly: GCF_051225735.1. NCBI lineage: Eukaryota > Metazoa > Chordata > Mammalia > Lagomorpha > Leporidae > Oryctolagus > Oryctolagus cuniculus. The sequence goes on along the minus strand of NC_142873.1, from coordinate 137,226,898 downwards.
GGGTAGGGCCAACGCCACGCATCATGGAAGCTGGGCAGGGGTCAGGCACCACACACACACCTTGCATCCGAGAAGCCGGGAAACCTGCTCTTTCTCCTGTTGCATGAACAGCCCCAAGAGTTTTAGGTCAGGGGTAGGACGACTAGAGGTGAGCTGGGCAGAGTGTGGAAGTAAGCAGGCAAGACCAAAGGTCAGAGACAGGAGGCTGTGACAGGTAAAACATGTATGCCAGAAAACACTGACAGCCAGGGAAGGGCCCTGGGGAGAGAGAGAGGTTTCACTGCATGCTCTCTTGGACCTAAGGAATTCTGACTCCTGTGTCAATTGCTCAAAATGTCATTTCCGAGTGGACAAGGGGCAGGTGTTTAGCGCAGTGGTTGGTTTGTTGCATGGGACATCCACATCCTGCAGCAGGGTGCTTGGCTGGAGTCCTGGCCGCTCTGCTTCTGATCTGTCTTCCCCAGGATGTGTGTCCTTGGGGCCAGCAGGTGACGGCTCAGGTACTTGGGTCCCTGCCATTCCTGCGGAAGGCCTATATGGAGTTCCTGGTTCCTGACTTCCACTTCCCTGGCCCTGGATGGTGCAGGCATTTGGGGAGTGAACCAGCTGATGGAGGATCTCTGTCTGCCTGCCTTTCAAATGAAAATATGAGGGGAAATGGAGTTGAAAAAAAGAATTGGGGTGGGCATTACAGCAAGCCAGTCAAACTACCACTTGGGACGCCCACAGTTAGCCTGGTTTGAATCCCAGCTACTCCATGCTTCTGATTCAGCTTCCTGCTAGTGTGCCTGGGAGGCAGCAAATGATGGCCCAAGTCCTGCCACCAGGAGAACTGGATGGAGTTCCAGGCTTCTGGTCCTGCCTTGGCTATTTTGGGTATTTGTGGGTGAACCAGCAGATGGAATTTATCTCTTTCTCTCTGTCTCTCTGTTTCTGTCACCCTGGCTTTCAAGTAAATAAATACATCTTAAAGAAGTAAAAGAGGGGCCGGCGTTCTGGCACAAGTTAAGGCACCATCTGCATCCCATCTGAGCACAGTTTTGAGTCCCAGTTGCTCCACTTCTGATCCAATTCCCTGCTAATGGCCTGGGGAAAGCAGCAGAAGATGGCCTAAGTGCTTGGGTCCCTGTCATCCACATGGAAGACCCAGATGAAACTCCTGGCTTCTGGTTTGGCCTGGCCCAGCCCTGGCCATTGTGGGTGGCCACTTGGGAAGTAAACCAGCAGATGGAAAACTCTCTCTCTTTTCTTCTCTTTCTGAAACTCTGCCTTTAAAATAAATAAATAAATCTTAAAGAAGAAGAAAAAGAGAAGCAGGAGGAAGAAGAAACTCTCTATAGCTCGCCTAAAATTCAAATAAAGTCCAGGAGCCTAACCATCCCCTCTCCTGATCCCACCCCAGCCTTCTCCTCCCTCCACCTGTGCCACCAGTCCGTAGTTCCTCATTTGCATGAATCATTATTGTAAAAGTCCCTCAAGTTCATTTTAAAAATCATCACCAGGTAGAGCCGGTGATTGGCACAGCAGCTGACACCACTCAGGACACCTGTGTCACGGATCAGAGTGTCCCATCTCTGCTTCTGATTCCAGCTCCCTACAGGAGCAGACCCCGGAGGCTGCGGGCCCCTGCCACCCGCATAGGAGATCCGGACTGAGTTGTGGGCGCTTGGTTTTGGTTCGGCCCAACCTTGGCTGTTGTAGGGAATGAACCAGTGGATGGAAGATCTTTCTCTGTTTCTTTGCCTTTCAAATAAAAATAAGGAAAGAAAAATTAAAGAAAAAAATTGCTATCCAACTTCTCTGTAGTGCTGATGGCAGGGTCCCTGGTCTCGCTTGGATGCCCAGCCCTGGGCCCTACTGACCCAGCACACAGCAGCCCAGGCCATCAGGAACTGCCAGGTGAGGTGTGTGGGAGGGACAGGTCAGGCAGTTCTGGCCCTATGTCCTGGGGACAGGCACTGGTAATTGAATCTGTACTCTGAGCCTTGAGTTCCAACACAAGAAACTATGTCCTGACTTCATAAATATATTCAATTATTATTTGTCAATTAAACATCTAGTGAAAGAGAAATTATTTTCCCTGACTGTGGGCTCTGGGTCTTGACACCAGTACCAGGGCAGAAGAGATTCCTGGTCTCTGGGCAGAGGGCCCTGGGCAGGAGTCTGGTGTCACTGGCTGCCCAGGGCAGGCCTGTGGGTGAGGAGCCGCCCAGCCCCCAGTTGTTTTGTAACAGCTGCTGGACTGGGCCAGAGGAGAAATTTCAGGAGCTGGGGTGGGGTGGGGAGGAAGAGGTCAGCGGGAAGAGCAAGGCCACTGGGGAGGCTGATTTGGTCCCAGGCCCTGGGGGCAAGAGGCAGACAGTGGTTGGAGCTCCAGGCCTCTCAGAGGCAGACAATAGGGCCTTTGGAGCAAAGGCAAGATGGATGGAGGGGAGAGCAGGGATCTGCCAGGCCCCCTGCCTTCACAGCCTCCCCCTTGGCCAGCCGCCTGGCCTGGCTCCCAGGCAGAGGCAGCTGGAGTGATTGGTGTGGGTGAGGGAGTAACAAGTGCCAGGGGCTTGTCTCATGTCTCAGAGCTCAGGGAGCCTGCCAGAGTGGAGGGCACGACTAAGAGCGAGAAATAGAGACAGAGATAAACAGTGATAAACACGGACAGCACCAGAGAGACAGGCAAGAGGAGCAGGAAAGGAGACGGAACCCGAGACTGAGGGGCCACACCAAAAGGGGCGTGGGGGGCAGGGGAGGTCAGCAGCCACAGGGCAAGCTGACCTCTCTTTACCCCTTCCCGGACCCCTGCTGTCTGCCCATCTTCCCTCTGTGTGGCTGTCCCAGGGCTTCTCAAGCTCAGCACCATTGACATGGAGGGCAGGATGACCCGTGGATGGGGGGGGGGGGGAGGCTGTCCTGTGCCCTGTGCGGTGCTCAGTAGCCTCTTTGACCTCTACCCACCTGCCTGTAGTGCACTCCCCCACCCCCCCCATTGTGGAGACCTAGTGTCTCTAGACATCACCGGGAGTTCTCTGCGACAGGACTGCTCTGAACTGAGCAGCTTACCTGCCCTCCAGGTGTGGTCTTGAGAAGAGCTAACTCCTAGGTGTCTAATTCTCCCATCAGCCCCTCTGCAAGGCCCCTGCCCCAGCACGGCTTCAACCTCCCTAACTGGAAAGCCAAAGAGACTGGGAGAGCGACTGAGCTCAGAGAGAGGGTCTGAAGGACTGCTGAAGCCCTCACAGAACTTCTGCTACCCTCACAGAGCTTCTGCTTTTGCTCCATGCAGAAGACCCTGCAGGTATGTTCTGGAGTATTTTAGGGAGTACTTTGTGAGTGTGTACGCTTGTCTCTAAAGGGGGGGAGGGAGAGCTGCACCTCCGACCATGTCTGGACAAGGCTCTTGCAGCAAGTCTGTGTTTTATTCTGTAACAGAGGTAAGAAATACCTGAATTATTTATTTCTCCAAATTGAATTATCTGCCCCCCAACCCTGTGCTAGGTGACTGGTGGGAAACTCAGTCACAGTTCTATTTTGGGCATCTCTACCCACTGGTAAATGTTCACAAATGATTTGGGTCGAGGGATTTGATTTGTAGCATTTGCCAGTTTCCATGGTGAAAATACTCCCGTTATGGCCCATTTCAAGCTACCAGCACTGCGCACCTGAAGAGGGAACTGGGAGAGATGTGCACCAGCACAACTTTGGGTGGGGTTCCCACTATCCAGCTGTGAACAATAGCAAGGGCAAAGATGACACTAAAATAATTAGGAAGTGATGCACTTCGATGATTGTTATCACTTTTGAATGTACTTGAATTAGAAGCTTACAACTTAGGGTTTTGTGATGTGTCCACCCAGCTGAGGCACCGTGTATAACTCCTGGGGGTGGGGTATGCAGTCCAGAACATTGGGGGAGGGATGTTCTCTGATCTTCCATGGACGCTGTCCCCGTGACTCAGCTTGGCTTGGCCACAGAGGTCTTTGTGTCTCCGCAGGCAGCTCTGCAGGCTCAGCCAAGGTCCCAGGAGATGTAAGCGGCAGTGATGCCAAGTTGCTTCTACTTCAGAAAAGACAAAGCAGCAGCGAAGACACCCAGCCCCCTGCTCACTTTCTCAGGCTTGAGAGAGCTCATCAGACATTCTCTGGTGGGCCCACTTCCACCCCTCCTGAGTTGGGAGCCCTGTGCAGGCACTGGAGCAACCTAGCCCCATGTCTCCAGGAGCTGAGCCTTAGTAAACAAAAGGCCTGGCTGGGGGTTTCTCATGGTGCCTGGCAACTCCAAGGCCTTAGCAACCTCAGTCGCCACTCCTAGGCAGGAAGGAGGAAACGTCCCTCAGCAAGGCGACCACAAAGCAAATAGCAATGCGCTGAGGCTCTGAACTAAATAAAGGAAGCGTTCAGGCTAGAAAAGGAGAGATTCTGGTGAGACTTCAAGAAAGACTTCCTGGCCTACCTGGAGGGAGACTAACACAGGCACTGTGAGCCAGGTAAGAAGCTCCCCTCCAGGCTGCTGACTGACCACTCAGCCGACCTATGGCCCCATGCTCAGGTAACTTCCTCTGATGGTTCCCTACTCCTAGAGTAAAGTCTCTCTCTCTCTCTCTCTCTCTCTCTCTCTCTCTCTCACACACACACACACATACATACATGCATATTTATATATATACATACATACATATATATATACACACACACTCCCTACTCCTCAGGGTAAAGTCATATATGTGTGTGTATACACACACAATACATAAATATACACATACACACATACACACAATATAGATACACAAATGTATACATGTATACACACTCATATATATGTATATGCATACATATATATATTAATTTATTTGAAAGGCAGGATGACAGAGGGAGAGAGAGACAGACAGAGATCTTCCATTCACTGACTCACTCCCCAAATGGCCCCAGTGGCCAGAGCTGGGCCAGTCTGAAGACAGGAGCTTCTTCTGGGCATCCCCTATGGGTTGCAGGGGCCCAAATATTTGGGCCATCTTCTGCTGCCCCCCAGGTGCACTAGCAGAAAGCTGGACCTGAAGCAGAGTAGCCGGGACTCCAACTACGCACTCCCATGTGTTGCTGTGGATTCGTTCTGAGAGGAGGAGTGCAGTGGGGGCAAGAGGCACGGAATCACCACCACACAGACCCTGGGAGTCGGTGAAAGCAGGCCAGAGGTGAGCAGCCTGCAGATCCATTTATTTCTGTTGGTACAGCAGCTTATATAGCCGAGGCAGCCAATCCGGTCAAGCGGCGGTTTATGCCCTAACCAATCACAGCCTGTTGCCAGGCAGTTTCCGAAGCCATCCAATCACAGCCTGTTGCCAGGCAGGCTCCTTTGCCAGTGGCCATCTTGGCATGGCCTTCTCATTCCACCACACCCATGTGGGATGCAGGCATGCCAAATGGCAGCTTAATCTGCTGCACCACAATGCCCACTCCCCTAAAGTCATATTAATATCTGAGTGCCTGAACCTTATGAGGTAGGAGTTGTCCAGTTTTACAGATGAGAAAACTGAGGTTCAGAGAGGGTGAATCACTTGTTTGAAGGCACAGAGCTAGGGAAGTCATGAAGACTGAAATAAGAACTCACATCTGACATCAAAGCCTGTGCTCTTGGTGCCACGTGACTCCCTCTCTCATTTCCACCTGTCCCATCCTCCTCTACAGCCTCCCCTACTACAACCTGCACCCCCTCTCCATAAATAAGCTGGTAGGAGTGGGGGGGGGGGGCAGCGGTGCAGTGGAGTAGCTGGTAAAGCCTCCCCCTGCCGTGCTGGCATCCCATATGGGCACCAGTCTGAGTCCTGGCTACTTCACTTTTTTTTTTTTTTAAAGTTCACAGAGGACCAGACTTCTTTTTTTAAGTCTTTTTTTTTTTTGCTAAGATTTATTTATTTATTTGAAAGTCAAAGTTATGCAGAGAGACAAGGAGAGGCAGAGAGAGAGAGAGAGATGCACAGAACTTCCATCTGCTGGTTCACTTCCCAAGTGGCCGCGATGGCCGGAACTGTGTGAATCCTAAGCCAGGAGCCAGGAGCTTCTTCCCGGTCTCCCACGCAGGTGCAGGTCCTTGGGCCATCCTCCACTGCTTTCCCAGGCCATAGCAGATAGCTGGGTAGGAAGTGGAGCAGCTGGGACTTGAACTGGTGCCCACATGGGACACCAGCACTGCAAGCGGCGGCTCCACCCGCTATGCCATAGCACCAGCCCCTGCTTCACTTCTGATCCAGCTCTCTGCTATGGCCTGGGAAAGCAGTGAAAGATGCACCCGTTGTGGGAGACCTGGGTGAAGTTCCTGGCTCCTGGCTTCAGCCTGGCCTAGTCCTGACCATTGTGGTCATTTGGGCAGTGAACCAGCAGACAGAGGTCCTCTCTCTCTTTCTCTGCCTCTGCCTCTCCCTATCTGTAACTCTGACTTTACTTCTTTTTATAGTTATATATTTTAATATATACATATTTCAAAAATATTCATGTTTTTCAAATAAATAAATTAATAAATCCTAAGGGGGGGAGGATAAAAAGAGAAGCTGGCAAGAGGAACAATCTCAGGGGTGGAGAACACCTGGCCCGCAGGCCATTTATATAAGGCCCCTGAAATCATTTGGTCTGGCCCTGCCAAGGCACCCACATGGGACTCAAAATTCAATAAATCTATAGCAGGCTAGTTTTGAAGTTGATCATATGGGCTGCAAATGATGTTATAAATATCCAAATGTCCACTGACAGAAAAAAGATTACCCATCCCTGAATTAATTGATGAACCTGCAAAACCATCGCCTTGGTTTAGTGATCGCCGACCGTACCATAAGATAATTTTAAAACAGTGCTATTGAACGTTTTCTTTCTAAGCCAGATAAACAGCATCTCAACTTTAGCACTGCACAACTGCCATTTTGAGAAAGGTTATTCTTTGTGTGGAGGGTGGGGCAGTCCTGTGCACAATCCCTGGCCTTTATCCACTAGATGTCAGTAGTACACCCCAGGGTCCTACAGCCAAAAATGTCTCCAGTCACTGCCAAAATGTCCTCTTGGGTGACAAATCCCCCATCCCACCGTTGAGAAACACTAAGTTAAACCCAAGATTGAAAAAAAAAATCTCTCTCCATGAAGCAAGTTTTAAGAGTTATATAAATTCATTTTTTGTTCTAACAAACTACCTGAGCTGGGTGATGTCTAAATCAAAGAGGCAGAGGTCAGTATTGTAGTATAGTGGGTTAAGCTGCTCCCTGAAATGCCAGCATCCCAGATGGGCACCGGTTCGAGTCCTAGTTGCTCCACTTCCAATCCAGCTCCTGCTAATGTACGTGGGAAAGCCGCAGAGGGATGGTTAAATGTCTGGGCACCTGCCACCCATGTGGAAGACCCAGATGGAGTTCTAGGCTCCTGGCTTCAGCTTGACAGTTTCAGCTTTGTGCCATTTGGGGAGTGAACCAGCAGATGAAAGACCTTCCTCCCTCTCTCTTTTTCTCTAACTCTTTCAATTAAATAATTATTAAAAAAAAATAAAGAAGCGGGGCCAGCTTTGTGCACAGAGGTTTAACCAACACTTGCAACACCAACATGCCATATCGAGTGCAGTTTTGAGTTCTGGCTGCTCTGAGGGCACCAGAAGATGGCCCAAGTACTTGGACCCTGGCCACTCATGTACAAAACCAGGATGGAGTTCCTGGTTTCTGGCTTTGACCTGGATATTGTGGCCATTTGGGGAGTGAGCCAGTGGATGGAAGATATTAATCTTTCTTTCTCTGTCACTTTGCCTTTTAAATAAATAAATAAATCTTTAAAAAAGAAAAAGAAGTTATTTAGCTCACAGTTTTGGAGGCAGGAAGTGCAAGATCAAGTGATCCCATCAGTTTGGCCTTTGCTGAGGGCCTTCTAGCTATATCCCAACAGGGCTGATGGGATCATGGCAGGAGATTGTGCCAGAGCAGAGAGTAGTCACATAATAAGACAGTTGTGCTCTTTATAACAACTTGCTCTCAAAGGAACTAAATGGGATTCCTGGGGATACATTAATCCTTCATTTTAAAAAAGATTTATTTCTTTAAAATTTATTTATTTATTTGAGAGGCAGAATTAGAGAGAGAGGGACAGAGAGAGATCTTCCATCTGCTGGTTCACTCTCCAAATGGCCGCAATGGCCTGAGCTGGGCCAATCTGAAGCCAGGAGCCAGGAGCCAGGAGCTTCTTCCAGGTCTCTCATGTGGGTGCAGGGGCTCAAGCACTTGGGTCATTTTCCACTGCTTTCCCAGGCCATTAGCAGGGAGCTGGATTGGATGTGGAGCAGCTAGGACTCAAACCAGTGCCCATATGTGATGCCAGTGCCACAGGTGGAGCTTTAACCTACCATACCAAAGCACTGGCTCTTATTTATTTATTTTTTAATGATGTTTTTCTTTTTTTTTCTTTAGGATTTATTTTATTTATTTGAAAGAGTTACAGAGAGAGGTAGAGACAGAGAAAGAGGTCTTCTATCTGCTGGTTCACTTCCCAGATGGCTGCAACAGCTGAGGCTGCACCGATCCGAAGCCAGGAGCCAGGATCTTCTTCCGGGTCTCCTACATGGGTGCAGGAGCCTAAGGATTTGGGCCATCTTCTACTACTATTCCAGGCCATAACAGAGAGCTGGATGGGAAGAGGAGCAGCTGAGACTAGAACCAGCACCCATATGGGATGCCGGTGCTTCAGGTCAGGGCTTTAACCTGCTGCGCCACAGCACTGGCCCTATTTATTTATTTTGAAAGTCAGAGTTGCAGAAGGAAAGGCAGAGACAGAGAGATCTTCCATCTGCTGGTTCACTCCCTAGATGTAATGGCCAGGGCAGGGCCAGGCCTAAGCCAGGAGTCTAGAACTTCATCTAGGTCTCCCATGTGGGTGGCAGGGGCCCAAGCTGCTTTCCCAGATGCATTAGTAGGGAGCTGGATGGGAAGTCAAACAGCCAGGATTTGAACCAGCAATCCAATATGAGATGCTGGAATTGCAAGCAGTGGTTTAACCCACTGTACCCACAGAGTAGGCCCCTGCACTAATGCCTTTAAAGGGCAGCATCCCCAGTGACTTAAGCACAGCCCACTAGGCCCCACTTCCAGCACCTTGATAATGGCACACAGGAATGGAGTTTCCAGCATATCAAGCTTTGCTGGATGCACTCAAACCATATCCAAACCACAGCGGAAATAAGTCACCAGTGCAGTGAGGCAGCCCTGCTCTGAGCAGCTGGAGGGAGATGGATCACTGAGGTTCAGCCTCCGGTTTCTGATGCAACAGAGTGGGGGCAGAGGTGATTTCTAAGGTCTGAATCCCGGGCAACAGCAGGGTCCGTGGAAATTCTCTAAGGTCAGCACTACCAAAATCAAGTCCAAGGGCAGTCAGCCACTTTACATTCACCTCCACCCCAGAGGGGTTTGCAGCTGCAGGAGGAACTTGTTTGGAGCCAAGGATGGGAAAAGGGCAACAGGTGATTGATGCCACAGCCAATGTTCCTATAGGTGGGGAAGAGGGGGTGGACAGGGCCTGGAGATGAATTCCAAAGTGGTGCTACTCAAGTGTGGTTGCTGGCCTGTTGGCTGTGTGGCCTTTGATGAAATGGGAATGTTTAAAAATTTTTATAAGGGCTGGTGCTATGGTGCAGTTTATTTTTATTTTTTTTATTTTTTTGACAGGCAGAGTGGACAGTGAGAGAGAGACAGAGAGAAAGGTCTTCCTTTGCTGTTGGTTCACCCTTCAATGGCCGCCGCGGCCTGTGCACTGCGGCCAGTGCACCGCGCTGATCCGATGGCAGGAGCCAGGTACTTATCCTGGTCTCCCATGGGGTGCAGGGCCCAAGGACTTGGGCCATCCTCCACTGTACTCCTGGGCCATAGCAGAGAGCTGGCCTGGAAGAGGGGCAACTGGGACAGAATCCGGCACCTTGACCGGGACTAGAACCCGGTGTGCCGGCGCAGCAAGGCGGAGGATTAGCCTAGTGAGCTGCGGTGCCGGCCACTATGGTGCAGTTTAAATTGCTGCCTGTGGTGCTGGCATCCCAGTTCAAGTCCTGGCTGCTCTACTTCTGATCCAGCTCCCTGATAATATGCCAAGAAAAGCAACAGACAATGGCCCCCAAGTCCCTGGGTCCCCACACCCACATGGAAGACCTGGAAGAAGCTCCTGGCTCCTGGCTTTGGCTTGGCCTGGCCTGGCTGCAGCCATTGCAGCCACTGGGGAGTGAATCAGCAGATGGAAGATGTCTCTCTCTCCCTATGTTTCTTCCTTTTTCTTTGTAACTCGCCTTTCAAATAAAATATGTACATCTTTAAAAATAACTTATAAACAGTGCAACCAAGTAAGATTGTGACTTTTGGATGTAATAATACAAATTTTATCTTGTGTGTCTTTTTAAATTTCATTTTTCTAGTAAGCTATTTCTCATTGTATTTTCTTATTATTTTTTAAAATATTTATTTATTTGAAAGGCAGAGTTACAGAGAGGCAGAGGCAGAGGCAGAGAGAGAGAGAGATAGAGAGATCTTCCATCAGCTGGTTCACTCCCCAAATGGCTGCAACGGCCAGGCCTGGGCCAGTCTGAAGCCAGGAGCCAGGAGCTTCTTCTAGGTTTCCCATGCAGGTGTAGGGACCCAAGGACTTGGGCCATCTTGTACTGCTTTCCCAGGCCATAGCAGAGTGCTGGATCAGAAGTGGAGCAGAGACTGGCGCTGTGGCACAGAGGGTTAATGCCCTTGCTTGAAGTGCTGGCATCCCATATGGGTGCCGGTTCAAGACCCGGCTGCTCCACTTCCAATCCAGCTCTCTGCTATGGCCTGGGAAAGCAGTAGAAGATGGACCAAGTTCTTGGGCTCTTGCACCCACATGGGAGACCTGGAACAAGCTCCTGGCTCCTGGCTTCAGATGAGCACAGCTCTGGTCATTGTGGTAAATTGGGGAGTGAACCATTGGATGGAAGACCTCTCTCTCTGTCTCTCCTCTCTCTGTGTAATTCTGACTTTTAAATCAATAAATCTTTTTTTTTTTTTTTTTTTTTTTTTTGTACAGGCAGAGTGGACAGTGAGAGAGACAGAGAGAAAGGTCTTTCTTTTTCTGTTGGTTCACCCCCAAATGGCCGCTCCGGCTGGCGCGCTGCGGCCAGCACACCGTGCTGATCCGAAGCCAGGAGCCAGCTGCTTCTCCTGGTCTCCCATGCGGGTGCAGGGCCCAAGGACTTGGACCGTCCTCCACTGCACTCCTGGGCCACAGTAGAGAGCTGGCCTGGAAGAGGAGCAACCGGGACAGAATCCGGCGCCCCGATCAGGACTAGAACCCAGTGTGCTGGAGCTGCAGGTGGAGGGTTAGCCTATTGAGCCGCCGCACCGGCCTAAATCAATAAATCTTTATTTAAAAAAAAAAAGTGGAGCAGCCAGGACTCAAACTGGTGCCAATATGGAGTGCTGGCACTGCAGGAGGTAGTTTTACCTGCTGCACCACAGCAATGGCCCCTGTCATTGTATTTTATAAAAGACTCTGTCATGAATTGGGAATTAAAAGCAAATGCAAAAAAATTATAAATGTTTGAGGTGATGAATATGCTAATTATTCTGACTTGATCATTGTTCATTCTATACATGTGTCAAAATATCACATTGTACCCCAGAGTAAAATAAACAAAAAGACACCCTCCACCCTCCTCTTCCATTGTAATTTTATAAGCACTGTTCTAAAACCAGCTGGTAGGGGAGAATGCTTGGCACAGCAGTTCAGAGGCCCACTTGTTGGGACCGGCACTGTGGCATAGCAGGTAAAGCAGCCTGCAGTGCCAGCATCCCATAAGGGTGCCAGCTCCAGTCTTGGCTGCTCCACTTCTGATCCAGCTCTCTGCTTTGGCATGGGAAAGCAGTGGAAGATGGTCCAAGTCTTTGGGCCCTTGCACTCATGTAGGAGACCCAGACGAAGTTCCTGGCTCCTGGCTTTGGATCGGCGCAGCTCCAGTCATTGTGGCCATCTGGGGAGTGAACCAGCAGATGGAAGACCTCTCTTTCTCCCTCTCTCTGCCTTTCAAACAAATAAATAAATCTTAAAAAAAAAAAAAAAAAAAGAGGCCCATTTGTGGACTGGCGCTGCCACCTAGTATGTTAAGCCTCCGCTTGCCGCACCAGCATCCCATATGGGTGTCAGTTTTTGTCCCAGCTGCTCCTCTTCTGATCCAGATCTCTGCTTATGGCCTGGGAAAGCAGTGGCCATAAAGTGCTTGGGCCTCTGAACCCATGTGGGAGACTCGGAAGAAGCTCCCAGCTCCTGGCTTCGGATCAGCCTAGCTCAGGCCATTGCAGCCATTTGGGGAATGAACCAGTGGATGGAAGATCTCTCTCTTTGTCTTTCCCTCTCCTCTGTATCTCTGCCTCTCAAATAAATAAATGAGAGAGAGAGAGGGAGGGAGGGAGGAAGAAAGGAGAAAAAAAGAGAAGAGAAGAGGAGAGGAGAGGACAGGACAGGACAAGACAAGTCTACTTACAATGCCCTCATCTCTTATTGGAGTGCCTGGGTTTGAGTCCCAGTTCTGTTGTTGACTCCATCAATTCTGCTAATTCGGACCCTGGGACGCAGCAGGTGATGGCTAAAGTACTTGTATCTTTGGATTCAACTCCCAAATTCCCAGAGACATAGATTGAATTCCCAGATCCTGGCTTTGGCTTGGCTCTGTCTTGGCTACTGGACATACTTGGGGAATGAACCAATGGATGAGATATCACTCTCTCTCTCTTACATCTAAATAAATGAAAACTTTATTAAATTTATTTTATTAAACTGGGGAAAGTATAAACCTAAAAAATAACAACAACTCCCAATCTTCACTGCACATTAGAATCTCTTGGATCAGCATTTAAAAACCACCATCACTGGGTCCCACCCCCATACCAACTAAATCAGAATCTCTTGGAGGTTGGGCCCACACAGACATGTTTTGGAAAAATTCCCAGCGGATGTAATGTGTGGCTAGGTGGAGGATCTCCGCTTCACTGAAGGATCAACCTTGGAAATGGGAGGATGGAGGCCTTTGGCAGAGGTCCCCACAATTGCCTGCACATGGGAATCACCGGGGAAATTTCTAAATGCAGTGATGCTGCGTCCCACAACACAAGGCTGCAAGCTACTTGGTCTGGTGTTGGCATCTGGAAACTTCCTGAGATGACTGTGATGTGCAGAGAAGTTTGGGAATCCCTGCACTAGAATATTCCCTGATAACAGGTGCTAGTTGATTGACAAAGGAGTAATAGTTGCCTGCTCACTCACTCTCAGCTCCTCTTTTTGCCAGAGATCAACAACAGAACAAGCCACTGTAACTTTGACCAGAATGTTGGGTTTGGTTCTGCAAAGCAGAGATGGAGTAAATGGGCCTTGGTTGGTCTAAGCAATAGCGAAGGTAAGTGCCCCTCTCCACAAGTGGCCTTTAAACTTGGAGGGTCAGACTTGGTGCTGGTCCCAGTCTATCCTGAGTTCCCTTCCCACTGTCCTTCCTGCCAGAGAGACTTATAAATGACACAGAACTCCAACAGCTTCTCTCTGTTAGTCATGACTTCAACTTAGAAGCCAAACTCAGAACAGCTCATTTATTGGTTGTTGACATGGAAAAGTCCAAAAGTGCTGCTAATTTCAGTCATGGCTGAATCCAAGGGCTCAACTGGGATAGTCAGGAATATGTCCTTCTCAGCTCATGGCTCTGCTCTCTCTGCCGGGCAGAGATTACTTAGAAGTAATCAGAGGGGACCAGTACTGTGGCATAGAGGGTAAAGCTGCTGCCTGCAGTGCCGGCATCCCATATGGGCACCGGTTCAAGTCCCAGCTGCTCCACTTCCAATCCAGCTCTTTGCTATGGCCTGGGAAAGCAGTGGAAGACAGCCCAAGTCCTTGGGCCCCTGCACCTGTGTGGGAAACCTGGAAGCTCCTGGCTTCTGGCTTCAGAGCTCTGACCTTTGTAGCCAACTGGGAAGTGAACCAGCGTATGGAAGACTTCTCTCTCTCTCTTCCTCTCCTTCTCTCTCTGTGTAACTCTGACTTTCAAATAAATAAATAAATCTTTAAAAAAAAGTAATCAGAAGTAAATCCACAAATTTTAGAAATCCATACAAGACATGAATGAACATTTTTCCCATGAAACTGAGATTTCAAAGAAAAATCAAAATGAAATATTGCAAATGAAGAATTCAATAGATCAAATAAAAAATGTGGTGGAAAGGCTTAACAACAGAATTGGTGAGGCAGAAGGAAGAATATCCGAGTTAAAAGACATATCTCTGGAAATTTTACCAGTGGGTATATCATACAAAAAAAAAAAAAAAAAGAAAGAAAGAAAGAAAAAAGAAATTAGAAAACTAAAAAGCAGTGTTGGGGATTTATGGGATACTATCAAATGACTCAACATATCTTAGGAGTTCCTGAAGGCATGGAAAAAGAGAATGGATTAGAAGGCCTTTTTAGTGAAATAATTACAGAAAACTTCCCTAATTTGGAGAAAAAAAGGGATGTCCAGGAAGCACATAGAACTCATAATAGACATCACCAGAAAATATCTTCCCCATAACACATTATAGTCAAACTCTCCACAATAAAGCATAAAGATTCTAAAATGTGCATGAGAGAAATTCCAGATTACTTTCAAAGGATCTCCAATAAGATTCACAGCTGACTTCTCATCAGAAACCCTATAAGCTAGGAGAAAATGGTGAGATATAATCCAAGTCTTAAGAGAAAAAAACTGTCAACTCAGACTACTGTACCCTGCAAAGCGCTCATTTATGAATGAAGGTGAAATAAAGACCTTCCATAACAAACAGAATTTGAAAGAATTTGTCATCACTCATACAGCCTTACAAAAGATGCTTAAGGATGTGCTACACACAGAAACATGGTCATCACTATGAAAGAAGAGGAAGGCAGAAAATCTCCCAGTAAAAGTACAAATGAAATCCAAAGTAAACAATAGGAACATTTATGGAAAAATGGCAGGGAAATTGAACTTATTCTGGGTTTTCTTCTGTAGTTCCTTAGATTTCAGAATACCCTGACACTGGGAATCTAGTCACATATTAACACAATCTGGTTTTGAATCTTTTAAAAAAGAATGCATTGATTATACTGGACCATCTTTTTTTTTCCTTCTCTTATTACATACCATTTGTATGATTACAGTGTTAAGTCTTAGTTCTTATGTCTGAGCAGAAGAGTGTATCAGTGGGGCCAGGGCTGTGGTGCAGTGAAAGCCCTGGCCTGAAGCGCCATCATCCTTTGTGGGCACCGGTTCTAGTCCTAGCTGCTCCTTTTCTGATCCAGCTCTCTGCTATGGCCTGAGAAAGCAGTAGAGGATGGCCCAGGTTCTTGGACCCCTGCACCCATGTGGGAGACCTGGAAGAAACTCTTGGCTCCTGGCTTCAGATCAATGCAGCTCCTGCTGATGCGGCCAATTGGGGAGTGAACCAGATGATGGAAGACCTCTCTATCTCTATCTCTTTCTGTAACTCTTTCAAATAAGTAAAATAAACCTTTTTTTTTTTTTTAAAAAAAAGGAGTGTATCAGTTATTTTAAATGAATTTTTCCCTGTCTTTGAAGTTCAGTCTGTAAGTGTGCCATAAGAGAAAATAATTGGGTCTGTATTACTTGAATACTTGAAAACTGAAATTGATAAGATACATTATGTAATAAATTAGGTTTTCATTTCTGGATAAAATTAAAAATGAAAAAAATGTACTACTTAAAGGGTAAAAATGATAGTGCTTATAAGCACTGTGAACACTTTTGTGTTTGAGGCTCCCCAAATCCAAGTGTTTAAAAGATTTTTCTCCTACATCCTGCTCTTCTTTTCTGTGCTTCATGCATTTGTTCTTATTATTGTTGTAAAACAGCAGGGTGAAGTGTCACTATATCTGTGTTCATTACTAATCCCATATCTTTTCTAGTTAGGAAAAATGTCTCAAAAATACTCTTAGTGTCATTTTTGTGCTAATATTTTACCCACTAATGGTATTTTAGATACCTTTAATCATTTTAATAAGATGTCTGCCAGCGCCACGGCTCACTAGGCTAATCCTCCGCCTTGCGGCGCCGGTACACCGGGTTCTAGTCCCGGTCGGGGCGCCGGATTCTGTCCCGGTTGCCCCTCTTCCAGGCCAGCTCTCTGCTATGGCCAGGGAGTGCAGTGGAGGATGGCCCAAGTACTTGGGCCCTGCACCCCATGGGAGACCAGGAAAAGTACCTGGCTCCTGCCATCGGATCAGTGCGGTGCGCTGGCCGCAGTGCACCGGCTGCAGCGGCCATTGGAGGGTGAACCAACGGCAAAGGAAGACCTTTCTTTTTTTTTTTTTTTTTTTTTTTTATTTTTTTGACAGGCAGAGTGGACAGTGAGAGAGAGAGACAGAGAGAAAGGTCTTCCTTTTGCCGTTGGTTCACCCTCCAATGGCCGCCGCGGCCGGCGCGCTGCGGCCGGCGCACCGCGCTGATCCGATGGCAGGAGCCAGGAGCCAGGTGCTTTTCCTGGTCTCCCATGGGGTGCAGGGCCCAAGCACCTGGGCCATCCTCCACTGCACTCCCGGGCCACAGCAGAGGGCTGGCCTGGAAGAGGGGCAACCGGGACAGAATCCGGCGCCCCGACCGGGACTAGAACCCGGTGTGCCGGCGCCGCTAGGCGGAGGATTAGCCTAGTGAGCCGCGGCGCCGGCCAGGAAGACCTTTCTTTCTGACTCTCTCTCACACTTCCGCTCTGCCTGTCAAAAAAAAAAAAAAAAAGTGTCTATAAAAATTTAAAACATTACACATTGTATTTGAGCTAGTTAGTGAAGAGTAAGAGAAAAAACTAGCTTATTGAGACTGTAGATGTTTCATTAAATTTCAAAATTTTTAATAAAGAAACTTTCAGAGATAGGTTGAGACCCGACAGTATCCATTAAACTAGCTCCTGTGATGTGAAAAAGAACCCCGGAAGCAGTGGAGGACATGTGAGGGCATTTACTTGCCATGGTTGTGGGTGTGGTCTGCTCATACTTAAATACAGGTAGCGACACACTGACATTTTTGTTGCCCAATAATCTGGAGTAGTGTCCGGCATTTATCTGTACTAAAATAACTATAAATTAATGGAATCTACAAAGAAGAAACTTTATGATTGTACTATATTTGGGAGCCTTTGTATAGCTAGGTAAAGTTTCCATGATACAAAGTATTTGGATTTTAGAATTTACTATTATAAAGAAGACATGGCATTATCCCATGTGCTTAAATGATAGCTTGCTTATTGAGTTTCAGAAAAAAACAATATGAAATGATGAATTGTCTCTGTGATGGCTATAATGTTAAATTGGCAAGTTGTAGCATAAAGCTTAAACCTGTTTCTCAAATGTGAACCACAGTAGTCTAATGCTGCTTTGCATATACTGTAAGGGCTACAAATAGTTTCAGCACTGAACACATATTGATACCTTTCAGATGAATGCAACCTGGTGTTCTCTATGCCTCAGAAAGTGTCTGTGTCTGCAAATTTGTTAATCTGTTTAGTAATGGAGATACTTCCTGTTCTTTTTTCGTTGTTCCATATTTTCATGTTTAAATGTGAATTTTCACATTTTTACTACTGTTAATTTAAGCACAACTTGTGCAATGGTTAAATGCAGTTGTCAGTGAAGAAACGTAAAAACAACCTCATTCATGTAACTGCTTAAGTAAAAACTTTTTGTTTTCTATGTTCATTTAGTTTTTTTTATGATTTATTTATTTATTTGAAAGGCAGAGTTACAGAGAGGCAGAGGCAAAGAGAGAGAGAGAGAGCCTTCCATCTGCTGGTTCACTCCCCAAATGTCTGGAGCTGCGCTGATCCGAAGCCAGGAGCCAGGAGCTTCCTCCGGGTCTCCCATGTGGGTGCAGGAGCCCAAGTGTCTTCTGCTTTCTCAGGCCATAGCAGAACGCTGGATTGGAAGTGGAGCAGCCGAGATTCGAACTGGGGCCATATGGGATGCCAGCACTGCAGGTGGTGACCCCTCCATTCATATACTTCTAATGATCTGTATTTCTGTTTAAATATAAGTGATGATGTTTAGGTTTTGTGCCTGTTTAATAAGACTCTCTACCATTGACTAAATGAAGGAATGTTGAAGAGATTTTTATTCTGTAAATAAAAGTTGGTTGAAACAGTAAAAAAAAATTTTAATTATTCCATTTTCCATAAACTTTATTTATTGTCAATTTAATTTACTTGAAAGGCAGACAGATTTCTCTTCCACTGGTCTGTTCCCCAAATGCCTCCAATAACTGGGTCTGGACCAGGCTGAAGCAAAGACCATGAACCTCGCCGGCGCCGTGGTTCAATAGGCTAATCCTCCGCCTGCGGCGCTGAATACTGGGTTCTAGTCCCGGTCGGGGCACCAGATTCTGTCAGGTTGCCCCTCTTCCAGGCCAGCTCTCTGCTGTGGCCAGGGAGTGCAGTGGAGGATGGCCCAAGTGCTTGGGCCCTGCACCCCATGGGAGACCAGAAGAAACACCTGGCTCCTGGCTTCGGATCAGCGCGATGCAAAGGCCGCAGTGCGCCGGCAGCAGCGGCCATTGGAGGGTGAACCAATGGCAAAAGGAAGACCTTTCTCTCTGTCTCTCACTGTCCACTCTGCCTGTCAAAAAAAAAAAAAAAAAAAAAAAAAAAGAGTGGAGTAATGAATTTTTTTTTCCATGAGAGGATCTCAAAGCCCAGTTGTCATGAGTATGGTAAGCCACCATTTGGCACAGTTCAAGTGTGGGCTGCTCTGCTTCTGATTAGCTTCCTGCTGATATGAACAGGAAAGCAGTGTAAGATGGCCCAAGTACTTGGGTCCTTGCTACCTATGTGGGAGACCAGGAAGGAGTTCCTGGCTCTTAGTTTTGGTCTGGCCTGCACCTGGCTGCTGTGGCCATTTGGGAAGTGATGGAAGATCTGTCTATGCTCTCTCTCTGAAGTAAATAAATAGCCTAATGGAGAATGCAGACATACAACAATTAAATATACAATTAGCTAGATAATACCATATTGGAGGGAAGAAGTCAGTTTCTGGCAAGTTCAGTTTGTGATACTTGTGGGGAATCAGAGTATGATGGCTCCCAAACATCGGGAATTTCCTAAGTGAATTGAGTCTAAGATGTAGATGAGGGAGTAAAATTCCTAAAAGAGATGTAAAAGTTAACTGAGTGCCATATGGCTCAAGGAGAGAGTTTACTCAGAGAGTCTGAATGAGAAGGAAGGGTAGAGACTGGAACCCTGCAGGGAAATTTCTGGGCCAGGGCAGGGGCAGAGGCTGGGAGAGGTAAGAAGATCCAGAGTAGAGTATTGCAGAAATCAACAGGAATGACCAAGTAGGTTTCAAAAAAAAAAAAAAAAATCTTAAAGATTTATTTATTTGAAGGGCAGAGTGACAGGGTGAGACAGATCTTCTAGTTCCTCCTTCATTCCCTAAATGGCTGCAACAGCTAGGGCTGGGCCAAGCTGAAGCCATGAGCCTTGAATCCATCCCAGTCTTCCTGGTGGGTAGCAGGGTTATTAGCAGGGAGGTGGATCAGAAGCTGAGTACCTGGGATTCTAACCACTGTTAGAGAAGGTGGGTGTCCCATGCAATAGTTTAACTTGCTGTGCCACAAGGCCTGCCCCCACCATGTAGTTTGTGTATCTATCTGGTTTACCACTGTGTTCCCAGCGTTTTGCACCAGGCTTGATATACATTACAGCCTCCGCCCCCTGCACAACCTATGAATTGAAAATTAAACAGAGGCTGGTGTTGTGATGCAGTGGAAGCAATGCCTGTGATGCCAATATTCTGTATTCGAATGCAGATTTGAGTCCCAGCTGCTCTGCTTCAGATCCAGTTTCCTGTTAATGTGCTGGGAAGGTAGCAGACGGTAACCCTCGTGGGGATCCGAATGGAGTTACTAGCTCCTGGCTTGGGCCGCCTGGGGAATCTTCCATCCTCTGGTTTGGGGAAAGAATCAGATGGGAGATCTCTCCCCCCATCACTTTGCCTTTCAAATAAATAAATCTCAAACAAACAAACAAACAAAACACCCGAAACAACTAAATAGAACCCAGACATTTCAAGAAGCATGCACAGTATGCTACCCACCGGAAGTGCTCCAAGGAGGTGAGGACGAGCAGCACGGAAGGACTACTGCTTAGGGGACTTGGTTGAGCTAGCTCGGGAAGAAGTTAGAATTTTTAAAATATTTATTGATTTGCACTTTGTCTACTGTGTCCTGGGGATACAGAAATCCACAAAAACTCCTCTTGGCTCTCAAACTCACAGTTGGACGGGGAAGACAAACACAGGCCCTGATATTCTAAGTGTCAGGTGCAAATGGCTATGGAAGCCCAGGTTGGGGTGGGGTGGCTCTTGGGCTCAGAAGGCGGCACAGCAGAGGGGCCTCTGAGCCCCTCTTGTGCGAGTTCACTAGGGCAGGAACTGCAGAGCCAGTCAGCCTGTGCAGAACCTCCATGCGTTTATACAGCAGCTCAGCGGTCTGCTCACAACGCGGATTCCAAGGCTACAAACTTCCGGTTCGATAGGCAAGTGGCACCCATCTTAAACGACTCTGGGTCACACTCAGAAAACCTCTTTCTGCGCCCTCATTGTAAATTACGGAAGCGGGGCGGAGCAGCACGGGAGGTGAGGCTGGCGGAGGGCGTCGTTGCCTATCCGGGCTCCTCCAAAGGAGGTCACTCATCAACAATTAAAAAAACAACAACAACTAATCCCTCCATTTTGCTCGGCGTTCTGAACCTATCAGATGCTTTCATGTGCCTTACTCTCGCGGGAGCCTCGCAACAGCGCTGTCGGGTAGAAATGCTCATTCTCATTTTCTAGGGGAGGAAACGACTTCAAAGAGGGGAGATGATTTGCTCAGGGCCACAAAGCGGGAAGCGGTAAAGCAGAGACTCAAATGTAGGGAATCCGACTCCCAGCTCACAGACTTTTCCACGACGCAGGCAGGCCGGCGAGTGGGTGGGGCCCAGGCCCTCCCTTGAGGCTGGTTACAAAATGGTGGGGGTAGTGGCGTCAGCAACGCCCCCGCCCCTTCCGTCCACCTTCTTCTCTCTTCCTCGGGCCACCCAGGCGCGGGGGAGGGGACGGGACGGAGCAGCCCACGTGACGGACGACAGCTCGGCGCGTGACGCAAAGCGGCGGGCTCAACGCTCGCTTTTTCTTGTGGGAAGCGTAGTTCACGAGACCGTCAGGTCGGCAGGGAGAAGCGGGAAGAGGACTACACTTCCCAGGAGGCTGCGGGGCGGCGCCGCTGCCGCCGGAGTCGGAGAGCGGGGACGCGGAGCGCGCTGTCGGGCGGGGGCGAGGTTCAGGCCGGTTGTGCCGTTGCGAGGCTGCAGCTGCGGTCGCTGCGGTGGGCCCAGGTGAGTGAGCACCTCTGATGGGAGTTAGGACGGCTCAGCCGGCTCTAGTCGTTTCCTCTTTTATCTTTTCTTCTCTGTGACTGAGTCAGGGTCGCGGGAAAGGCCTATCGCGGAGCCGTTCGCCGGCGCTTCCACCCTGGCCTCTTCTGAGCGGGCCCTGCTCCCTGGGGCTCCTCCCCCTCCCCGCCCTTCAGCCCCCCCCCCCCCCCCCCCCGCTCCCGGCCTGGTTTCCAAGGCCCAGTCCTCCGGAGCAGCCCTTAGGCTTCTTTCTTTTCTTTGGAGTCGCTGGGGGAGGCCTCCATTGCCGCCGCCTCTCCCTTTGGGTTTTCGTTTTCCCGGAACTCTGGAGTACCCCCCCCCCCCACCGTCTCCCTTGGCCTGGTTCTGTCTTCTCCTAGAGCGCATGTGGCTGGCACTCAGTTACTGTTAATACTGCTTCCGTTCTCTTCTGCCTTGTGGCCAAAAGAAGCATAATCCAAATTTGTCTCCGACGGGAATAATAGTGTTCCTACTTTTTTTTTTTTTTGGCTGGAGGTGAGGCCACTTTTATCAGCTATTTCCATTGCCCTCCTGAATCTTAGGGGCGTTGCGCGGCAGCGGAGGCTGGTGAGCAATAACCCTGGTGCCCAGAAGTTGGAAGCCGTCCGCGAGAGTAGTGTTTGCCGGGAGGTGGTTAATTGGATTGAAGGGAAAGCCTGAGATCGGAGGGCCTGGCAGGAGAGCGCCGCTGAAGCTTCCAGTGGCTGCACAGCGGAAAGGCCTCTGGAGCCCGTGTACCTGAGTTCGAATCTTGGCTCTGCCAGCTTTCGATTTTTAGGTCGAGAGTCCGTTTCTAGGAACCTCCGCTTTCTTAGTAGCAGTGAATGACATTGCCTACTTCTTACAGTTAGTATGAGGATTGAATGAAATAATGTAAAGACGACTTAGTCACTGCTATTATCACCATTCTTTTCAGGTTTCCAGATTGTGGGCCTGGAGTGGAAAGGCACTCTTTACACCGTCAATTTTCGTCCCTTTTGGATGGCCCTCCCCCTTTTTGTTTGTGGTAATACTGAGGGTTGTAATCCCATCCTGTTGTTTAGGCAGCCTAATGTGTATTATTATGTAGAAGACAGCCAAAAAATCAAGTAGCTGCTGTGAGCTACTTGGGGATCAAATCGGGCTCAGTTTGTTCTTTTCTGGTACATGCAGATAACAAGTTTATCTTGCAACCTTTTCAGCCTGGTAACATCGTTTAAAAGAGCTGCAGTGTAGTTTCAACAAGAAACTTTTCAGTTAAAACCCTTTGTGTCTAATACATAATTCCATCTCCTTGTTTTTCAAACCTTTTAAGCACCGGTGAAAGGTCTCCAGTTTTTGAGATTGATGTTTGTAGCTTGCAGTCTTAAGTGTAGCCAGTTTTAGCAGTGGTGCTGGTACTGGCAGCAGCAGCAGTTGCAGGGTGTTAGTGTATCTCTTTGATGCCAAGTGTACGTGCTTTTCAATTAGGGGTATCCAGTGAATTGTGGATTACTAAAAGGGTAAAGTGTTTTGCACTGAGCAATTGGAGGGTGGAAATTTGGATTATGTCCATGGTTAGCACAGAGATGGGATGAGATGAGTGTGGCTGGGAGAGTGCAGACATGATTTATGTGTTTGTTTTAAAATAAATAGTCCTAATCATTGGGAATCTTAGAGTGTTTCTCTTAGTTATAGTGATAATCTGAATTGAAGTGTGGTTAATGCTGTTCTCAGTAGGTTTTAGTGGATTGCTTCTTGCACATTTTTTTCCCCAAGTCCTCTTTTTTTTAAAAAAAAAATTAATTAATTATTTAGAAGGCAGAGTTACAAAGAGGCAGAGGGAGAGAGAGGTCTTCCATCTGCAGGTTCACTCCCCAGATAGTCGCAATGGCAGGAGTTGTGCTGGCTTCAGGCCAGGAGCTTGTTCTGGGTCTCCCATACCGGTGCAGGGGCCCAAGGACTTGGGCCATCTTCTGCTTTCCCAGGCCATAGCAGAGAGCTGGTTTTCATATCGAATACCTGCTATGCCACAATGCCAACCTCCACCTGCCTTCATTCTGTAAACATCTGAGATCAATTCATTGTTTGATTCTGGTCCATTGATTCAACAGACAGTGTATGAGAGTACCATTTACCAGCCTCTGAGAGTACAGTGAGGTGTGAGACAGATGGGATCCAGTCTTTTGGGAATTTTGCAAGATAGTGGGAGAAGACAGAAAAGATAAGCAAGTAAATCACAAACTGAGTGACGGGACTTGGAGGTTTCAAGAGGGGACTCTAGGGGCTGGCCCTGTAATGTAGCAGGTTAAGCTCCACCTGCAGTGTGGTAGCTCCACTTCCAATCCAGCTGCCTGCTGAAGTGCCTGGGCAAGCAGCAGAAGATGGCTTAGTCCTTGGGCCTCTGCACCTATGTGGGAGACTCCGATGGAGCGCCTGGCTCAGCCCGGGTCATTGCTGCTATTTGGGGAGTGAACCAGCGACTGGAAGATATCTCTGTAATTCTGATTTTCAAATAAATAAATCTTTTTTCTTTTTTTAAAGAGGGGACTCTAATAGTCATAGTAAAGGGGGAGATCTAAGGGTGGTCAGAGAAGTTTTTCTGAGAGACTAAGGAACCAATTTGGTAGGGCATCCAGGTGGAAGAAAGAGCAAGTGCTAGAACTGAAGAGGGGGAGGAGTAAGTGTGGGTTGGAACAGGAAGGATGCCAAGTACGGCTGACACGGTGAGGAGAGTGGTTGAAGAGTTGAGAGGCAAGGTGGAAGAGGAAATCCATTGACCCACCCTGACGAGAGAGAGACACGGGTATTTGCTACTGAGTCATTTCAGTAGTACAGATAAGGGATGGGGAAGGAAGGGATTTGTGACTTGAGTTGAGATAATTAAAATCAATCTTGCAAAGATGGAAAAATGAACCATGGGAGATGACAGTTACAAGGCTATTGTTCTAGCCCAGGCTGGAGATGGTAGTTGCTTGGCATATAGTGGTGGAATAGTGTTGCGGTGGAATGAGGCAGAGGGTTTGAAGATTAAATAGATTTAATAGTCTGTAGCACGCTGGCGCCATGGCTCACTAGGCTAATCCTCTGCCTTGCAGTGCCGGCACACCTGGTTCTAGTCCCGGTTGGGGCGCCGGATTCTGTCCCGTTTGCCCCTCTTCCAGGCCAGCTCTCTGCTGTGGCCAGGGAGTGCCGTGGAGAATGGCCCAAGTGCTTGGGCTCTGCACCCCATGGGAGACCAGGATAAGTACCTGGCTCCTGGCTTCGGATCAGTGCAGTGTGCCGGCCGCGGTGGCCATTGAAGGGTGAACCAACAGCAAAGGAAGACCTTTCTCTCTGTCTCTCTCTTTCACTGTCCACTCTGCCTGTCCAAAAAAAAAAAAAAAAAGTCTGTAGCGCAAGATGTTTTTCTGTGATTGCAGACCCCAGGGGGCCTGTGAACTATGTCAGATTTTTGCGAGACTGTAGATTTTCAAAAAAAAGATCTTTTCCTTCTACTGTATTCATGAATCTCAGTTTTAAAAACTGTTGCTTTGGAGGCCAGCACTCTGGTGCAGTGAGTTAAGCTGTCATCTGCACCCATTTAAGACCTGGCTGTTTCACTGCACTCGAGTTAGTGAGTCCGGGGCTCACTGACTTTCAGCTTCCTGGTCCGGTGTTGTGGTGCGGTAGGTTGAGCTGTCACCTGCAAGTGCAGGCATCTTGTAGGTGCATGGTTTGAGTCTCTGCTACTCCACTTCCAATCCAGCTCCCTGATAATGCACCTGGGAAAGCAGCAGAGAATGTCCCAAGTACTAGGCCCCTGCCACTCACATGGGAGATCTGAACAAAACTTATGGCTCCTGGCTTTGGCCTTTTGGGGAGTGAACTAGCAGATGGAAGTCTTCTTTCTCTCTTTTTTTGTAACTCTGTTTTCAGATAAAATAAAATCTTAAAGTTGCACTTTATTTTTAAAAAATATTTATTTGTTTCACTCCCCAAATGGCCACAATGGCTAGGTCTCGACCAGGCCAAAGTCAGGAGCTTCTTCCTGGTCTTCCATGTAGGTGTAGGGGCCCAAGTATGTGGGTCATCCTCTGCTGCTTTCCCAGATAAATTAGCAGGGAGCTGGATTGGAAGTGGAGCAGCCAGGATTTGAACTGGTACTCATATGGGATGTTGGCTTTGCTGGTGGCGACTTAACCCACTATACCACAATGCTGGTCTCCAAAAACAGCAACTTAAAAAAAAAAAAAAAGCCCCTCCTTTGGACTCTGAAATGTGTGTTCATAACCCATAAAAATGTAATTGTCCAAGGCTTACTAGTAAGCACAGTAAGAGAAACAGGTACTTCCTCTCCCTCTCTCTCTCTCTCTTTTTTTTAAGATTGTTTATTTGAGAGGTAGAATTACAGAGGGAAAGACAGAGAAAGGCCTTTCATCTGCTAGTTCACTCCACAAATGGCCACAACAGCTGGAGCTGGGCTGATCTGAAGCCGGGAGCTTCTTCAGGTCTCCCACATGGGTGCAGGAGCCCAAGCCCTTGGGCCGTCTTCTGCTACTTTCCCAGGCCATAAGCAGAAAGCTGGAGAGGAAGAGGAGCAGCTGGGACCTGAATGGGTGCCTTTATGGGATGCCAGTGCCGCAGGTGGAGGCTTAACCTACTAAGCCATAGTGCCAGCCTCTGGTACTTTTTCTTAAAGATTGACTTTCTTGGTCTTTCAAAGGAATTGCTTTTTTGGTTTGGGGTAGGAGATATAACAAGTTTAAATGCTGTGCTAGAGAGAAATTGTCTTTTAATTTTTGTTTAGAAGATAGGTACTGATGATGCTCATCATGAGGAAGTCGAAATTTATTTGAAAGATTTACTTATTTGAAAGCATTAAAGAGAGATCTTCCATCTGTTGGTTCATTCCCCACATGACTGCAGGGCAAAGCTAGGAGTCTGGAAGTCTGTCTGGATCTCCCACATCGGTGGCAGAGTCCCAAGGATTTGGGCCATCACCCATTGCTTTCTTTCTTTCTTTCCTTTTTTTTTTTTTTTTTTTTTTGACAGGCAGAGTGGACAGTGAGAGAGACAGAGAGAAAGGTCTTACTTTACCATTGATTCTCTCTCCAATGGCCGCTGCGGCCGGCGCACCGCGCTGATCCGAAGCCAGGAGCCGGGTGTTTCTCCTGGTCTTCCCTTGCGGGTGTAGGGCCCAAGGACTTGGGCCATCCTCCACTGCACTCCCGAGCTACAGCAGAGAGCTGGACTGAAAGAGGGGCAACTGGGACAGAATCCGGCACCTGGACCGGGACTAGAACCTAGGGTGCCAGCGCCGCAGGCGGAGGATTAGCTTATTGAGCCGCGGCGCTGGCCCCATGGCTTTCTTAAGTGCATTAAATGAGAGTTGGATTGGGAGAGGAGCAGCTGGGACTCAAACTGTGCTCCTATGGGATTTCTGCATTGCAGGTGACACTTAACTCGCTGCACCACAACACCAGCCCCAGGAAGCTGAAATCAGTGAGCCCAGTTTCATAAAAATTTTTTTCCTAGTATTTTATTCCATTAGATTTTATGTGCAGTTCCTATTTTATTATGTTTATTTTTGTTTAAAGATTTATTTATGTGAAAGGCAGATATACAGAAAGAGAGGGACAGACCTTCCATTCACTGGTTTACTCACTGCATGGCTATAATGGCTAGGGCTGGGCCAGGTGGCAGCCAAGAGCCGGGAACTGCATCTGGGTCTCCCATGTGGATGCAAGGCCCCAAGTACTTGGGTCATCTTCTGCTTTCCCAGGCTTATAATCAAGAAGCTGGATTGGAAGTGGAGCAGCTGGGACTCGAATCCTTGCTCCCATGTGCTGCTGGTATTTCAGGCAGTAGCTTAACCTGTGCCACAATGCTGGCCCTGCAGTCCTATTTTAATGGCAAAAAAAGGAGCATGTTATGTTAAAAAAACAAGGTGATTTCTTCTTGCTTTCTTTTAGCAATTAGAAGTTTCAGATGTTCAGTCATTTCTTTTTCGGTGTATTTTCAGAGTATTTCAGTGTATTTTCAGAGGATAATGCTTGTGCTTTCTGCTGCAAATTTAGACTGGATACTTTAGATGTATTTGACAGAGTGATGGGGTGGGGTGTGAGAGGAAAAGACATCTTCCATTCCCTGGTTCATGCCCCAAATGGCTGCAACAACCAGGATTAGTCCAGGCTGCAGCCCGGAGCCAGGAACTCCATTCCGGGTCTCCTGTGTGAGTGGCAGAGTGTCATCCTGTTGCCTTCCCAGGCACATTAGCAGGGATCTGGGCTAGAAGTGGAGTAGCCATACTTGAAGCAGTGCTCTGATATGGGATGCTGGTGTTACAAGTGGTGCCCCAGCTCACGGTGCCATAATGCTGGCCCCGAAGGTAGAGTTCTACACTGAAAGATGCATATATTTTTCCTTTTTATGCAGAAGTTGAAAACTGAAGGCTCATGGACTAGATCCACTCCAGATATGTTTTATTTGGTGCATACTGTTGTAAATTTGAATTAGTTGTCGATATTTACAATAGGGAGATTTCATATAAAAATTTGGACTTGGACTGCTCTTGAAAAATCCAGTTTGGCAGCCATCAATCTGTATTTCTGCTTTGCAGCGGCTGCCTGTTGTCATTGGGGCATATCCTTTCCAGTTTGTCACAGACTCCACCGCAGCTCCTTGTGTATCCCTGACAAGGAGCAGTGTCTGTTGGTACTTATTATTTTATTTCTATGTTTTACTTGTTTGTAGGCATTTTAGTTTACTGTCCCTGTTCTGGATATGTGATGTAGGTCTCTAATGCCCTTATTCTAAATCATTTTACTGTCTTAGCATTTTGTCACCTTAGTTTTCTTCTGATTCCTTTGTTTCTTTTAAAAAGGCATTTAGGTAACTCTGGAAGAAGGAGGTGAAGCCAGGAGCTGGGGGGAAAGGGGAGAACATTGAATTGTTTCCAAGCTGGAGAAAATCAAGGACTTTTAGAAAGCCTGAAGGCATTGATCTGACCCCTGCCTGTGCCTTTTTTAGCTGGCCTGTGTGCAGTGTCCTCATTTTTGTTCTGCCTGGTTTGCTTTGTAGCATCTGGAATGTTGTAACTGCATAACTTGGCCTCTGACAGAAGGTAGAAGGCCAAGCAGAGAAGTTGCTGAATTTGTAATTAACAAGACTTTGGCTCTTGTCCTGAGATTTAAGAACCAGTTATTTTAAAAAATAATTTACATCTATGAGGTCCGTAGCTTTGCTTTCAGAAATCCTATGTGATGTTTGTGAGTGGTAAATAACTCAATCTTCTCTAAAAAGGGCAGGATAAATAAAAGATTGATAGAGAAATCTGTAGAGGTGAGACTGCTTAAAGTTACTCAGCAAGTTTCCTCTGTCATTCCTTCCTTCCTTCTTTTCTTTCTCTCTCTCTCTCTCTCTCTTTTTTTTTTTTTTAAGATTTATTCGTTTATTTGGAAAACAGAAATACAGGAAGGGGAAAGATTTTCCACCTGCTGGTTCACTCCCCAAATGCCTGCAACGGCCGAAGCCAGGAGCCTGGCACTCCATCTCGATATCCCACATGGGTAGCAGGGGCCTAAGCAATTGGGCCATTTTCTGCTCTTTTCCCAGGTACATTAGTAGGGAGCTGAATCAGAAATGGAGCAGCCAGGACAGAAACAGCTGGCTTATAGGGGATGCTGGCATTGCAGGCAATGGCTTGACTCGGCCCCTATTATTCACTTTAAAAACAACTGGGTAGGAACTAGAATTTGGATTGATGCAAGGACTAGTATTGGTGTTACTTGATTTCTCTTTTTCTGGGAAATATGACATTAACAACTTAATAAATGCCAGTAAGTACCAGACATTTATTGTAATGAAAATATGTGGGCAAGTGTTGTGGCTCAAGTGGGGTAAGCCTGGGACTCCTGAGGCCGATTCAAGTCCCAGCTGCATCACTTAAGGATCCAGCTTCTTTAGATGATGGCTCAAGTACTTGCTTTCCTGCCATCCATGGGAGAGACCTGGAGGGAGTTCTAGGCTTCTGGTTTCAGCCTGCCCAGTTTCAGCTGTTGTGGGCATTTGGGGAGTGAACTGGCAGTTGGAAGACTGATTGACCAATCCAACTCTCTGTCTGTTAGTTTGCCTTTCAAATTAAATTTATCTTAAAAATGTGATATACAGACTGTTGGTTGAAATACCTTTAGAATTTAATTTCTATTTAGATGAGTTATTTTTAATTTGGGCCAGTGCTGTAGCATAGTGGGTAAAGCTGCTGCCTATAGTGCTGGCATCCCATATGGACTCCAGTTTGAGTCCCAGCTGCTCCACTTCTGATCCAGCTCTCTGCAATGGCCTGGAAAAACAGTATAAGATGGCCCAAGTCCTTGGGCCCCTACACCCATGTGGGAGATGTGGAAGAAGCTCCTGACTCCTGGCTTAAGATCTGCACAGTTCTGGCCAATGTGGCCATCTGGGGAGTGAACCAGCCAATGGAAGACTTCTGTCTCTGTCTCTGCCTCTCTGTAATTCTTTCAAATAAATAAATATAAAAAATATGTAAAAAGATCTCAAAAAATTTTTCATCTATTTGAAAGGAAGAGAGATACTGAGATTGAGATTGAGAGATCCGACTTCTAGTCTCTGGTTTACTCCCCAAATGCCTGCAACAGCAAGGGCTGGGCCAATCTGGAACTCCATCTGAGTCTTCCACTTGGGTGGCAGGAGGCCCAAACACGAGCTGTCCTCTTCTGTCTTCCAGGAGGCGTTACCAGGGAGCTGGACGGGAAGCTGAGTAGCCAGGTCTCTACCAGCGCTTCAGTGTAAGATGGGGATGTGAAGGCGATAGCCCTACCCCCTGAGGGACAAAGCCTGCTTGTGTCTCTCCCCCTCTGCCCTGCTCCCAATTGGTTATTTTTAAGAAGCAGACTAATACGTTGCTCAAATCGACTTGAAATGTTTCCGGGATACTGGATATTTATGGTGGGTGAGCTAAAGCTTAGTTGTTTAGTGTCTATTTTGAGACCGGTAGGCAAATTTATTCCTCCCTGAGTTAGTATTATTACAGCTGTTATGATCTCACTGAATGTAGCTAGAAGGAACTTTTAGAAAATGTAGTCAGCAGCACTTTTAGAACATTTAGTTTAATAAGCTGGTCTTAAATTTCATCATTCCTCTAAGGCCAGTGTTTCCTTCATACTGGGTGGTTAATCTGCATTGAGTGTATTCCAGCAGGGATGAACAGTTTTTGTTTTATTTTTTCCTCCAACATTTTGTTAGGAAAGATGTGAAACATAATGAAAAGGTGAAAGAATTGTATAGTGAGCATCCATATGCCTATCAGAGATTCTGCTTTTGCTAACATTTGCTGTATTTACTTTATCATATCTTTCCATGTATCTCCTTTATTTTTAAAAGTTGTGGTAAAATACATATAACATAAAGTCTTAACATTTTAACAATTTAAAGATATATAGTTCAGTGATACTAAGAATTTTAGGGGTTAGTATTTAGCCTAGTGGTTGACATGCCCATGTCCCATATTGGAGTCCCTGGGTTTGAGCCCCAGCTGTGTTCTTGGCTCCAGTTCTCTGCTAATGCAGACACTGGGAGGCAGTGGGTGGTAGCTTAAGTAACTGAGTTCTTGCCACCCTGTGGGAGACCTGGATTGTGGTCCCTGTTCTCTGTTCTTGGCTTTATATCCAGCTCAGCCCCTGCTGTTAGCGGGCATTTGGGGCCCAGCTCCCTGCTAATGTGCCTGAGAAGGCAAAAGGTGGCACTTTGACATCCATGTGGGAGATCAGATGGAGTTCCAGTCTCCTGACTTTGACCTAGCTTAGTCTTAGCCATTGTGTTGAAATCTACATGTCCTGAGTATATTAGTTTGATGCTCTTCTTCTGTCCTAAAGCATTGTGCATGCAAAACCAGCGTTTGATATAATAGCTTGAATAATCTAGTTTCCTGTTAAAAATACTCATTTATTTATTTTAAGGATTTATTATTTATTTGAAAGGCAGAGTTACAGAGAGGCAGGGGCGGGGTGTGTCTTCTATCCGTTGGTTCATCCTCTAAATGGCTATAATGGCTGGAGCTGGGCCAATTTGGGCCAGGAACCTGGAGCTTCTTCTGGGTCTCTTACATACGTGCAGGGACCCAAGGACTTGGGCCATCTTCTGATTTTCTGCTTTCGCAAGCCATAGTAGAGAGCTGGGTCAGAAGTAGAGCAGCATGGACCCAAATTGGCGCCCATATGGGATGCCAGTACTATAGGCTGTGGCTTTACCTGCTACGCAACAGTACTGGTCCTCAGTTTATTTTTATTGGCCACATTTCTTGCTAAAACTTTGCAGAGTATCCTGTAAAATTTTTCTCACTGAAAAGTTAGCACCTGATTTGGACCTGGTAGATATTTATCTCTTTCTGTTGTGCAGATAATATTTGTGTACAGTTTTTTTGGAGCTGATTTTAGAAGCTGGAATGTCTTTTAAGAATTTGGTGATATCTAAGCATGTTGCTGGGGTGGGGAATCTTAATGAACTGTGAAATAAACCTTCTGAAACAATGTAGGAAAATAAATTCTCATTGTTGAGTATTACTACCTTTTCTGTTTCTTGTTTTTATCTTTTAAATTGCCTTTTTCGACTACAGTGTACTATGTGCTCTACAAAGTGCTAATTCATTTAATTTTTATAATAAATTTGAGATAAGTGTGCTTTTGGGAGATGAGGACACTTGTTTATACGCTTTGCTCAAGCCTGCATAGTTGGGGAGTCAGGATTCTCATTAAGGTTTCTTCATGTGTTTTCAAAGCTCTTGTTCTTAACCATTCTGCCTGTATTTACTATAGCCATCCCTTCTTGTGCTTAGCCTTTAATGCATGTGAAGTTGTTTCATTTGACCCTAAAGACATTGCTTTATGAGTCCTGTTTCAATTTTTAGAAGTTGTTTGCAGAGATCTAAATGTGTGTGGCTGGGGCCAGTGTTGTGGCACAGCAGGTTAAGGTGCCACAACCTGCTACTTCCCTTCCTGTCCAGCTCCCTGTTAATGTGCCTAGGAAAGGGAAGCTACAGATGTGGCACACAGTCCAAGGGAGATATTTTTTTTCCCCTCTGGATAGGAACTGGGAAAGGAAGTCTAAAGTGGCATAACTCCAAAGTATGTCAAACTCTAAAGTATGTCATTAAACATACTTTATTTAATGCTTAGAAAAAGCGTGTGACGTGAGGACATGCTCAAGAAGTACAAAGGCCTGTGTATTTGAGATATCAATTTAATAAAACTGATACCATGGTTCAGTCTTCCAGGGTTTTTTTCTCATTCCCCCAACCACTCTTCTGATACTGGTGTTTATAAATTATATTTATTTTTGTAGACTTCTATTAAAAATCTGCTTTCTTTAACAAAATATTGGTAGGTGTTTTTAAGGTTCATATAAGTTGTTTGATACTAGTATATTTTGTACCTTTTTTTTTTTTTGCTCAGTTTTAGTTTTGGGATGTCATTCATGATATATGTTATACCTACTTCATTTTCATTTCTGTATAGTGTTCATTGTTGAATGTGCCACTTTTTATTTAACTCATTTTCCTGTTTGCACAGAAGGCTCTCAAGAACATTGCTGTTGCTGCTGATTTTTTTTTTTTTTTGAGATTTATTATTTGAAAGGTAATACAACAGAGATCTTCCATCCCTCGTTCATTCCCTAAATGGCTGAAATAGCCAGGTCTGGGACAGGCCCAAGCCGGGAGCTTTATCCAGGTATTCCATTCCACAAGGTTAACAGAAGCCCAAGCACTTGGGCCACTTTCCACCGCCTTCCCAGGCACATTAACAGGAGACTGAATGGAAAGTGAAGTAGCTGAAAATTTCAACTGGCATTCTGATGGGATGTTGGCTTCACAAGCAGTAGCTTGATGCCCTGTGCTGCAGTGCTGACTTTCAAGAATGTTCATGTGTAGATTTTTCTACTGACTAGGGAGAGCTTCTAGGTTTATATCTTAAAGTGGAATGCTGGGTTATGGGATGTGTACTTTTTGTTTTATTTTGTTTTTTAAAAGGTTTATTTATTGGGGCCGGCACTGTGACATAGAAGATAAGCCTCTACCTGCAGTACTGGCATCCCATATGGGAGCCAGTTGGAGTCCTGGCTACACCACTTCTGATCCAGTTCTCTGCTAATGAGTCTAGGAAAGCAGCGGAAGATGATCCAAGTGCTTGCCTGCACCCATGTGGGAGACCTAGAAGAAGCTCCTGGCTTCGGATCAGCCCAGCTTTGCCCGTTGTGGCCATTTGGAGAGTGAACCAGCCAATGGAAGATTTCTCGCTCTCTCTCTCTTTCTCTATGCCTTTTAAATAAATAAGTCTAAAAAAAAAAAAGAAAAGATTTATTTGAAAGGCAGAGTGACAGAGGTATCTTCTGTCTGCTGGTTTACCCCCCATATGGCGGTAACAGCTGGGGCTGAGCCAGGCTGAAGCTGGGCCCAAGGAACTCCCATCTGGGTCTTCCACGTGGGTGGCAGCACCATCTTTTGCTGTTTTCCCAAGGGCTGTAGTGTGGGATGCTGGTGTACAAGTGGCAGCTCACAGCCCCTCCTGCCTCTGTGCTACCACGCTGGCCCTGGATGTACATTTCTATAAACATTACTTATATCACATTATTCTCCAGAGGTTAATCCACTTTATACTGCTGTCACTTTATACTGCTGCCACGTTATGGCAGCATTGAAGCATTTCTGTTGATACACGTTGTAATGATAATTTGCCATTCTGATGAGCATATAATATTTCATTGTAAAGTTAAATTCTATTTACTAGTGATTACTAGTAAAGATTAATATCTTTTTCTAGTTTCTTAGCTATATAGATTTCCTTTTCTTAATTGCCTTTTTGTTCTCTTATCCTTTATTAGTACTTATTATCATTTGATGTAAAATATATAGTGACTTGCTTGTATGTCTCACCTCACCTTGAGGTCAGTGACTTCTCTTTTTGTCAGTGTTGTATCTCTAGGGCCTAGCATAGTGCCTGGGGTGTGATAGACATTATAGCTAAATGTTTAACTGGTAAAAAAATAAGATTTATTAAAGTTTTTGCCACTTGTATTCCTTTGTATTCATTTTATTCACTTGTTATGCAATCTGGACCCTGAATTTAGATGTTTTGGTTATATGTATTGAACATTTACTCTCTAGTATATGAGTTAGGAGTTGGTTTTGATTTTTCTGAAGCATACGACACGCTTATTAATTTTCTTTTTATGGTTTGTACTCAATATTTTGTTTGAAGTCTTTCTCTACCCTGAATTCATAGGTTCTCTCCTTTGTCACCTTCTGAAAGTTTTTTTTTTTTTTTTTTTTTTAAAGATTTATTTATTTATTTGAAACTCAGAGTTACACAGAGAGATAAGGAGAGGAAGAGAGAGAGAGGTCTTCCATCCGCTGGTTAACTCTCCAGTTGACCACAATGACTGGAGCTGCTCCGATCCGAAGCCAGGAGCCAGGAGCCTCCTCCAGGTCTCCCATGTGGGTGCAGGGGCCCAAGGACTTGGACCATCCTCTGCTGCTTTCCCAGGCCATAGCAGAGAGCTGGATCAGAAGAGGAGCAGCCGGGTCTCGAACCAGTGCCCATATGGGATGCCAGCGTTTCAGGCCAAGGCTTTAACCCGCTGCACCACAGCGCCAGCCCCCTTCTGAAAGTTTTAAAGCTGTTCACATTTAGTATATTTAATTGCTTACTTTAAAAATCCACATGGAGCTTATTTTTGGATGTGGTATGAGGATAAATATGTGATTTTACTTTTTTCTATATCCTGGATTAGTAGTCATTAATATTCTGAATCTATTTTTAAAGATTTATTTATTTATTTGCAAGTCAGAGTTACACAGAGAGAGGAGAGGCAGAGAGAGAGAGGGAGGAAGAGAGACAGAGATAGAGAGAGAGAGAGGTGTTCCATCCAATGGCTCACTCCCGGTTGGCTGCAAGTGCTGGAATTACGCCGACCCGAAGCCAGGAGCCAGGAGCTTCTTCCAGGTCTCCCTTGCAGGTGCAGGGGCCCAAGGTCTTGGGCCATCTTCTACTGCTTTCCCAGGCCAAAGCAGAGAGCTGAATTGGAAGTGGAGCAGCCGGGTCACGAACTGGTACCATCATATGGGATATGCCAAAGCACCGGCCCCATTGAATCTACTTTTTTTTTTTTTTTTTTTTTTTTTTTTTTGACAGGCAGAGTTAGAGACAGAGAGAAAGGTCTTCCTTTTCTGTTGGTTCACCTCCCAAATGGCCATTACGGCCAGCGCTGCGCTGATCCGAAGCCAGGAGCCAGGTGCTTCTCCTGGTCTCCCATGTGGGTGCAGGGCCCAAGCACTTGGGCCATCCTCCACTGCCTTCCCGGGCCACAGCAGAGAGCTGGCCTGGAAGAGGGGCAACTGGGACAGAACTGGCGCCCCAACTGGGACTAGAACTTAGGGTGCCGGCGCCACAGGTGGAGGATTAGCCTAGTGAGCTGCTGTGCCGGCCAAGATAATTTCTAATAACAAATTTGTTTGAAAATATTTCAGTTTGTACTATGAGAAGCAGTTACTGAACTGTGTGTAGGATCTGTAGCTATTTAAACAACAAAAACTTCAAAGGTGGATATGCTTTAATGAATTCTTCTGCAGGAGCAAACTATTGCATCCAAAACTAAATGAGAAATCTTCTCTATCCCACGCGGGTGCAGGTGCCCAGGGACTTAGGCCATCTTCTTACTTCTTTCCCAGGCCATTGCAGAGAGCTGGATCGGAAGTGGAGCAGCCAGGACTTGAACCAGCGTCCGTATGGGATGCCGGCTCTTTAGGCCAGGGTGTTAACCCACTGTGCCACAACTCCGGCCCCAGCAGTGCTCCTTTTCTTATTTCTACTTAAACAAATTTTACTTGCTGTTTTGGAGCTTGGTCAAATAATAAGACTTCCTCCTGAAACTTACCTTTGTTCTTCTAGTTATATGTGACCTTTACCTCTGTACTTCCCTGGTGACACTCAATTCTGACAGGTGTTATGTGGGTCTCTCTGTGTAACACTCCTCCTCCACCCTTACACATAAGCTCTTGAAAGGCCAGGATAATGTCTTAAATATAATAGGCACTTATCTTGTTAAGTGAACCTCAAACCTGATAGCTTCCTGGCTTATCTCTGTCTTCCATCCTGGCTCATCCTTTCAGCATCCTAACTTGCCTGCTTGGAGTAACATCCCCATATCAGAGATAAAAGTTAACCTTTCTCCTTTTTTTTTATTTATTTATTTATTTATTTTTTATTTTTATTTTTTGACAGGCAGAGTGGACAGTTAGAGAGAGAGACAGAGAGAAAGGTCTTCCTTTGCCTTTGGTTCACCCTCCAATGGCCGCCGCGGCCGGCGCACCGCGCTGATCCGATGGCAGGAGCCAGGAGCCAGGTGCTTATCCTGGTCTCCCATGGGGTGCAGGGCCCAAGCACCTGGGCCATCCTCCACTGCACTCCCTGGCCACAGCAGAGGGCTGGCCTGGAAGAGGGGCAACCGGGACAGAATCCGGCGTCCCGACCGGGACTAGAACCCGGTGTGCCGGCGCCGCAAGGCGGAGAATTAGCCTAGTGAGCCGCGGCGCCGGCCAAGATTTACTTTATTTAAAGACAGATTGATGGGGCAGGGAGTTAGGGTAGTTCTTCCATCTGCTGATTCACTCCCCAAATGGCTGCACTAGTTGGAGTTGGGCCAGGCTGAAGCTGGGAGCCAGGAACTTCATCCAGGTCTCCCATGTGAGTGGCAGAGGCCCGAGTACTTGGGCCATCTTCTGCTGCTTCCCCAGGTGTATTTAGCATGCAGCTGAATCAGAAATGGAGCTGCTGGGACTTGAACCTCTGCTGTGATATGGAATGTCAGTACTACTGTAACCTGCTATGCCACAACTTCGGCCCCTCCTTGACAGTTTAGAATAAATTCAGGATTGCAGTGCATCTAATCATAGTGGGTAGTGTACAACTATTTTAAGTACTTTCTATTTATTATAAACCCTTTTTATCATTCCTTGCAGTCCTGACCCTGCCACTCATGTGGGAGACCTGGACGTAGTTCTAGGCTCCTGGCTGCAGCCTGGACCAGTCCTGGCCATTGTGGTCACATGGGGAATGAACCAGAGGACAGAAGATCTCTGTCTCTACCTCTCTCTGTAACTCTGCCTTTCAAATAAAATAAAATAAAAATTTTGAAAAATTCATCATTGCTTTCCCAGGCCATTAGCAGAGTGCTGGATTGGAAGAGGAGCAGCTGAGACTTCAGCAGGTGCCCATATGGGATGCCGGGGCTGCAGGCAGGTTTAACCTACTACGCCACAGCACCAGCCCCATCCTATAAGTTATTCTTATAGTTCTGTCTACTGTTGTAATTTTTTGAAAAAATTGATATGACACATTATTTATTCATACCTTTTTGCATAAATAGTTGAGGTTTTTGCCTTTTTGAAAAAAATATACAGATTTTATTTGAGAGGTAGAGTTACAGAGAGGGAAGAGACAGAGAAAGGTCTTGGATTCATTGGTTCACTCCCTAAATGGTCTCAGCGGCTGGAGCTGGGCCTGGGCCGATCCAAAGACAGGAGCCAGGAGCTTCTTCCAGGTCTCCCATGCTGGCTCAGGGGCCCAAGGACTTGAGCTGTCTTCCACTGCTTTCCCAGGCCATAGCAGAGAGCTGAATTGGAAGAGGAGCAGCCTCTTAATATCTTTTTCTAGTTTGGGACTTCTCTAGTTATGGGACTTGAGACAGTGCCCATATGCGATGCTAGCACTGCAGGCAGAGACTTAACCTATTATGCTGCGGCACTGGCTCAGGGGCCTTTCTTAATCTTTTGAGATTTCTGAAACATCTGAAAGTATTTAGTTTTTTTTTTTTTAAAGATTTATTCATTTATTTGGAAGAGTTACATAGAGAGAGGGAGAGACAGAGACAGATCTTCCATCTCCTGGTTCACTCCCCATGTAGCGACAACAGGCAGGATTGGGCTAGGCCGAAGCCAGGAGCTTCCTCCAGGTCTCCCTTGTAGGTGGCAGAGGCCCAAGAACTTAGGCTATATTCTCCTGCTTTTCCTAGGCCATTAGCAGGGAGCTGGATTGATTGAAAGTGGTGCAGCCAGTACTGGAACCATTGCCCATCTGGGACGATGGTGTCACGAGAGCAGCTTTACCCACTGTGCTACAATGCTGGCCCCTCAAGTATATTCTTAAGGATGTGAGATTGGGGGCCAGCGCTGTGGCACAGCGGGTTAAAGCCCTGGCTTGCAGAGCCGGCATCCCATATAGGCGCTGGTTCTAGTCCGCTGCTCCTCTTCCAGTCCAGCTCTCCGCTATGGCCTGGGAAAGCATTAGAAGATGGCCCAAGTCCTTGGGCCCCTGCACCCACATGGGAGACCTGGAAGAAGCTCCTGGCTTCAGATTCACGCAGCTCTGGCTGTTGGCAGCCATCTAGAGAGTGAACCAGCAGATGGAAGACCTCTTTCTGTCTGTCTCGACCTCTCTCTGTAACTCTGTCTCTCAAATAAATAAAAAAAATGATGTGGGACATCACTACATTCGTACTTTTATCTTCCCTATTGCCATACTTGCTCAGATGTTACTATCTTGGGATTCAAACTTTATACATTCAAAAAACATGTTAAAATCTACCAAATACAAGGAAGTTTCCTCAGACACCCTGACCCTGCCGTTGGGGCTATTTGGGGAGATACAACTTAAGTAGGATACAGTCTCTATCCTTATGGACATTCATGTTTAGTGGGGAGGCAGAAGCAGTTAAATACAGTGCAATGTGATAATGGCAGTAGTAAAAGATGGAGTGATATGCTTACTAACTCCCGAGGAGTTGGGGAACAATAATACAGGAGTTAACTTTGTGCTTGTTCTGGAAGGTTGGAAAGAGATTGAGAGATAAGTTAATGGGAAGGATAGTGGGTTTTATGTGTGGGTGGGTGGAAGATGGATATTGGAACAGAAGTGATTGTTAGAGAGGAGGCTATTCAAAGCAGTGAAAGAATATGTCTGAAAGTATGGAAACAAAATTCATTCTAAAAAGGTAGTTAAAAATAAAGGCAGCTCTCTGCTGTGGCCAGGGAGTGCAGTGGAGGATGGCCTAAGTGCTTGGGCCCTGCACCCCATGGGAGACCAGGATAAGCACCTGGCTCCTGGCTCCTGCCATCGGATCAGCGCGGTGCGCCGGTCGCAGCGGCCATTGGAGGGTGAACCAACGGCAAAAGAAGACCTTTCTCTCTGTCTCTCTCTCTCTCACTGTCCACTCTGCCTGTCAAAAAAAAAAAATAAAATAAAATAAAAAAATAAAGGTAGTTTCATTGTTTTGAAACATACAAGTGAGTGGCAGAAGATAGAACAGGATTGTGAAGTGCTATGCTGGGTTCTGTTTAGTGAGCAGGAAAAACACCACGATCATATTTGTGACAAGTTATTTTACTTTTTTTAAAAAAAGATTTATTTATTTATTTGAAGGTCAGAGTTAGAGATCTTCCATCTGCTGGTTCACTCCCCAGCTGGGTGCAGTGGCTGGGGCTGGACCAAGTGAAAGCAAGGAACCAGGAGATTGTTCTCAGTTTCATGTGGGTAGTAGGACCTCAAGCACTTGTACCTTCTGCTGCTTTCCTGGTGTGTTAACAGGAGGCTGGATTGGAAATGGAGCAGCTGGGTTTCGAACTGGTGCCCATATGGGATGTTGACGTTGCAGGCAGTGACTTTATCCACTTTGCCACATGAAAGGTTATTCTGGCATCAAATTTAGTCTTTCTTATTTACAAATGAATGAAAGCAAATGTGACTTGTCTTTAAGTTGGTATCTTGATGTAAATGCCTTGGGGTAAATGGATTGTTAATAACTATTTTCTAACAAAGGTAATTATGGAGGATAGCATCATCTGCTTTTAAAAAAAAAGTTATTTGGGGCCAGCACTGTGGTGTATTTGGGCCATCTGCTTTTTCTAGGCACATTGTATTCATTTGTAGTTCTGCCTTTCAAAAAATTTTCTTTTAATTAAAAAAAATATTTATTTGAGAGGCAGAGTATTCAGGGGTGTGTGTGGGAAATCATCCATCCACTGGTTGACTCCTTAAATGACTGCAGCAGCCAAGGACTGGGCCAGTTTCAAGCCAGGGGCCTGGACCTCCATCTAGGTCTTCCCACATAAGCGGCAGGAACCCAAGAGCTTGGGCCATCATATGCTGCTTCCCTGGTGTACTAGCAGGAAACTGAATTGAAGAGTGGAGTAGCTGGGACTTGACCAGGCAGTCTGATAGGGGATGCTAGTATCCTAAGTGGTGGCTGTAATTTTAGGGGAGAGGAACAAGGGACAGCCACTCCTAACAGGCCAACTGAATTATCATACTAACTAGACACTCTTAAGGCAAGCCAACATGTGATTGGCAGGTTTTTTTTTTCTTTTTTAAAGATTTGTTTGTTTATTTGAAAGGCAGAGATAGCAGAGGTCATATAGTGTATGAAACTTGGGAGTATTCTGAGCTACAATGTAGTCTAAGGAACTGCTGTCCTCTACTTGGGTTATTTTAGGCAACATTTTAATGATTTCTTCTGCCCTTGGCCTGTTGAAGTTTGTTCTGTCTACAATCAGAACGTGTTACTCCAGTTAGTAGTGTCTCTCCCCCCCCCTTTTTTTTTTTTTTACAGATTTATTGGGGTGGGTGCTGTGGGATAGTAGGGTAAGCCTCCGCCTGTGGCGCTGGCATCTCATATGGCACCAGTTGGAGTCCTGGCTGCTCCACTTCAGATCCAGCTCACTGTTAATGGCCTGCTTCTTCCCAGTCTCCCATGCGGATGCAGGGCCCAAGCGCTTGGGCCATCTTCTATTGCTTTCCCAGGCCACAGCAGAGAGATGGATTGGAAGAGGAGCAGCCGGGACTAGAACTGGCGCCCAAATGGGATGCTGGCGCTGAAGGTGGAGGATTAACCTATTGTGCCACGGTGCCGGCCCTGGGATGTATTTTTTAAATTGTTTGTTTATTTGAAAGGCAGAGAAGCAGAGAGCTTCTGTCCGCTGGTTCACTCCCTGAATGCTGACAGTGGCCAAGATTGGACCAGACTAAAGCTAGGAGGCAGAAACTCAACACAGTTCTCCCACAAGTGTAGTAGGGATCCAGCTGCTTGAGCTATCAGTTTCTGCCTTCCAGGGAGTGCATTAGCAGGCTGGTGGTGGAATCAGGAGCAGGGCCAGGCCTCAAACTTAGACATTTCAGTATGTAGATGTCCCAAGCCAGTGCCACCCCAGAAGGGATTTTTTTAACTGTTATGTCCTCAGTGCTTACAATAGTACCTGGCAAGTAGTTGGTACTTAATACATGTTTGATGTTGTTCAACAAGTGGACAGTTAATAATGTGTAGAAGGGAAGAGGGTCAGTTATCGTCAGTGCAAAAATCTTGATATATGGGTATCTGGCTAGGGGGAGGCTCAGGAGATAGAGACTGGATAGTATGCCTATGGGTGACTAGACACACAGGCATGACAAGCTGGCAGGCAGAGATCATAAAAACTGATGGCAAGGATGAAGACACAGGGCTTCAGGTGTCTGCAGTCACAGAATAACTGAGGGCCAGAGTATCAGGTTTGTTTTACCATTCCTCATAATGGAAAATTGAACACTAGTTGGAGTGAGAAAAATTCTTGTATCTGAGAAAAGAGGTTAATAAATAGGAAGAAAATGGGATAGGGTAGTAAAATAGAAGGTTTTTGCACGTGTGCTTTTGCCCTCTGATTAGAATTTGGAGAATGGATGTGTTGGAATAGTTCATTTCTTAAATCCAGTGTATTGTGGAGTAAGAGCAGTTTGAGTCATGTAGCAGTGATGGGGTTTCCCCTTCTAGGCAACGTGGCTGACAAGAGCTGCTTCTGTGCCTCTGGAGTTAGGAAACAGGGAAATATGTTTTGGCTGATATAACCCAAAATGAATTCTAAGCACAAACTAAAACAATACATGCAGAAGTATTTTGAAAGAATATTTGAAGGTGCTGTATTTTTTCTGTTTATCAACTAAGTACATACGTGACCATTGTCAATAATTTGGTAATAGGTCTGACTGAAAATGACTTCCATCTGGATGATAGTCTTAAAAGTAGCTTTTATTATTGCTTGTTTGTAATGGTAGTCTTCTGGTTACCTTTGGTGCAGGTCAAAAACTATTGCTTGGATATTCAGTTTACTCAGCAAACACGTATCAGAGTTAGGTATATAAAGAATTTATGGCTGGTGAGGGAATTAACATATTAACAGATAAAATGAGATGGGTGTAGAGAGCCATATCCAGGGTAACACAGAGGACAGTACCCAGCCCAGCCCAAGAGAGAGCAAACCATTTGGTGAGGTGGAAAGGAGTCCTTGTGTGGTCTGAGGATTCTGTAGGTACAAAGGATAAGGAAATACATTCCTTTCCTTCCTGGCTAAATAGGCAAGGGTTCAGCTGTATACAGACCACAGGGTTCAGAGAAAGGTA
Organism: Oryctolagus cuniculus; assembly: GCF_051225735.1. Lineage (NCBI taxonomy): Eukaryota > Metazoa > Chordata > Mammalia > Lagomorpha > Leporidae > Oryctolagus > Oryctolagus cuniculus. The sequence goes on along the minus strand of NC_142873.1, from coordinate 137,184,046 downwards.
AATGGGTAACCTGCACTATCTTATTGAGGAAATGCTGAATAAGTGAAAAAGATTACTGTTGAAACTGCATCATCAGATTATCTGGATCTTTTGTGCCTTTTTACTTTATAGTAGTATGAGTGAATAATGCTTTTTTTTTTTTTTAAGTTTATTTTATTTATTTGAAAGAATTAGAAATCTTCACAGCAGCTTGGGCTGTGTCAGACTGAAGCCAGGAACCTCCAACTCCATCCAGGTCTCCCACATGGGTGTCAGGGACCCAGGTACTTGAGTCATCTTTTGCTGCTTTCCCAGGCACATTATTAGCAGGGAGTTGGATTGGACTTGAACTAGGATTCAAACTGGTGCTCATGTGGGATGCTGTCACTGCAGGCAGCAGTTTAACCCACTGTGCCACAACACTGGCCCCACAATAATGCTTTAATAAACCAGGAGTGAGAACATTGACAACTTAAATGAACCTTATGGTGTTTGAATTTAATTTTTTAAAAAAGATTTATTTATTTGAAAGATTTATAGAGAGGCAGAAAACAAGCAAGAGAGAGTGCGCAGGTGAATGAGCTCTTCCATCCCCGAATGGTTCACTCCCCGAATGGCTGCTGTGGCAGGAGCTGTGCTGATCTGAAGCCAGGAGCTTCTTCTGGGTGTTCTATGTGTGGATGTGAGGGCCCAAGGATTTGGGCCATCTTCCACTGCTTTCCTAGGCCATAGCAGAGAGCTGGGTCGGAAGTGGGGCAGCTGGGACTTGATCTGGTGCTCATATGGGACACTGGCACTGCAGGCGGTGGCTTTACCTGCTACGCCACAGTGCTGGTCCCGGAATTCGATTTTGCTATTTGTTTTAGGTAACTCTACATTGCGTTTAAGAAATCTTTATTCATGAGCAGGGTGGAGAAAAGAAAAGAGAGAGGGATGGATTGCGTCCTGTCTGCAGTAGCCGTGGCTGGGCCAGGTGGAAGCTGGGAACCTGGAATTCAGTGCAGATCCTCCCGAGTGGGTGACAGGAACTTAACTACTTGAACCCTCATGGAGCTGCTGCCTCTCAGGGTGTGTTATTAGCAGAAAGCTGGAATTGGAGTAGAACCTAGACCTTGAACCCAGGCACTCTGATAGGAGATGCAGGTATCCCAACTGTTAGATCAAATGCCCACCCCTCTACATAGCTTTGCTATATTACTGTACTTACCAATCTGGAATATTTAGACAACTAGAGCAGAGGGTTTTTGGTGCTTGTAGGGGTTGAGATGGGGAGTTATTTTAACTTGGTTTCTATTTGTAAAATTTAGTTGAGCACATCTCAGTTATATTTTTTCTTTTTTTTCTTTTATTTTTATTTTTATTTTTATTTTTTTTTTGACAGGCAGAGTGGACAGTGAGAGAGAGAAAGGTCTTCCTTTGCCGTTGGTTCACCCTCCAATGGCCGCCGCGGCCGGCGCGCTGCGGCCGGCGCACCGTGCTGATCCGATGGCAGGAGCCAGGAGCCAGGTGCTTTTCCTGGTCTCCCATGGGGTGCAGGGCCATCCTCCACTGGGCCATCCTCCACTGCACTCCCTGGCCACAGCAGAGAGCTGGCCTGGAAGAGGGGCAACCAGGACAGAATCCGGCACCCGGACTGGGACTGGAACCTGGTGTGCCGGTGCCGCAAGGCAGAGGATTAGCCTAGTGAGCTGTGGCGCCGGCCCCCCATTTGCTGATTTCACCCTCTAAATGCCATATATATATATATATTTATTTATTTCAGGCCAGAGCCAGAATCCTGGAGTTCAATCTGGGTCTCCCATGTGGCTGGTGGGTATCCAAGTAATTAAGCTATTTTCTGCTACCTCCTAGGGTGGCCATTAGCAGGAAGCCAGAATCAGAAGTAGAGCTGGGACTTGAACTCAGACCCTCTGCACTGGATGTGGGCATCCCAAGTGGCATCTTAACCACTGCACCAAAGGCCCACCAGTTTGGTTTGGTTTTCCAGTGAGGCTTTTTATATTTTACATACCTTCCCAAGATTCAAATCAAGTGTGTATCAGTAAGTTTTTTTTTTTTTTAAAGATTTACTTTATTTTATTTTTTTTTATTTTATTTTTTTATTTTTGACAGGCAGAGTGGACAGTGAGAGAGAGAGACAGAGAGAAAGGTCTTCCTTTGCCGTTGGTTCACCCTCCAATGGCGCGCTGTGGCCGGTGCACTGCGCTGATCCGATGGCAGGAGCCAGGAGCCAGGTGCTTTTCCTGGTCTCCCATGGGGTGCAGGGCCCAAGCACTTGGGCCATCCTCCACTGCACTCCCTGGCCACAGCACAGAGCTGGCCTGGAAGAGGGGCAACCAGGACAGAATCCGGCGCCCCAACCGGGACTAGAACCCGGTGTGCCGGTGCCGCTAGGCGGAGGATTAGCCTAGTGAGCTGTGGCGCCGGCTTATATTTTTTCTTATTTAAAATATCTGATTTTTACCAAGTTCACCAGTTGGAATTAGAGATATGCAAATTAGTCTTGCATGATGTAGCACCTGAAATTGTGCCAGTGAAATTTATCAAGTTACAAGAAGGAAAGTTTTAGCTTTCCATACTATAGGAGGTTGGATGGATGAAAATACGTGTGAGAGAGATACACTACCAGACTAGTACACTTTCAGAGACATGTCTGTGTCTATTTGGAATGAAGTTGAGAGAATTTTTGCTTATTGATTTCAAGAATCAATAATGGGCTGTACAAGGTGTGGGTAGTAATTTTATTATTGCTTATTTCATCTCATTTCAGAATTGTATCCTGAATTTGTAAATTGGAGACTCCAGTGACATTGCCACTCTTGTTTTGAGGTAGTACCTTGGATCCAGTCCAAGTTGAATCGTTGTAATAAGGTAAATGCCTGGTTTTAAGAAGGACTGATAACTTCATTGATTTATAAAATCAATCTTATGTTTGGAAATGATTATCCAGAGGCTTCTTTGAAATTTCGGGGTTGTTATGAAGTGTTTTTTAAAAATCTTTTTCAAAAAGATTTATTTATTTGAAAGAGCAAGCGAGAGAGAAAGAGAGGGAGGTTTTCCATCTGCTGGTTCACACCCCAGATGGCTGCAACAGTGAGTGCTGGGCCAGGCTGAAGCCAGGAGCTTCCTCTAGGTCTCCCATGTGGGTGGCAGGAGCCCAAACACTTAGGCCATCTTCTGTTCTTTTTCCAGGCCATTAGCATATATCTGGATCAGAAGTGGAGCAGCTAGAACAGGAATTAGCACCCATACCTCCTATATCCCCAGTGCCAGTCCCCATGATTTCTTTTTTTTTTTTTTAAAGATTTATTTATTTATTTGAAAGTCAGAGTTACACAGAGAGAGAAGGAAAGACAGAGAGAGAGAAAAGAGAGGTCTTCCATTTGCTGGTTCGCTCCCCAATTGGCTTTAATGGCCCATCTGAAGCCAGGAGCCAGGTACTTCCTCCAGGACTTCCCACACGGGTGCAGGGGCCCAAGAACTTGAGCCATCTTCTACTGCTTTCTCAGGCCATAGTAGAGAGCTGGATGAGAAGTGGGGTAGCTGGGACTAGAACCGGCACCTGTATGGGATGCTGGCACTGCAGGTGGTGGCTTTACCCACTATGCCACCATGCCAGACCCAGTGATTTCTTAACTAGTCCCTTTTTGGTGGGCACACAGGCTTTTCCCTTATTTTCCCTGTGGTGAATAAATGATAAGATTACATTCTTACATATATATGACTTCTTTTCAGAGTATATTTTCTTAAGCTTAAAAAGCATTTTATATATTTATTTGTAGTGTTAGGAAACTTTATTCATATGTGGTAAAAAACTATTATCTAGACATATCAGACTGAAAAAACAGTACTTCTTCCCTTCCTTGTGCCTGAAAGCAGCTATTCATTGTGTATTGCCCCTCTAAATAATAAACTTATTTTTCTTTCCATGTTTGGTGTTATCTGTTGACTTCCCACCTTAGATAGAGTTGTTTTTTGGTATATTTCCCTGACCACCTCACAGACTAACATTTATATATAGAAAGTAATTTTGGTTAGAGTATTTCATGGCTGGCAGTGTTGTTCACTGTCTAATTTTGTTGTATGCTATTGTGCTATGGATGCCCTTTTTTTTTTAAGTTTTTTTTTATTTATTTTTATTTTTTTATTTATTTATTTTTTTAACTTGAAAGGCAGTGAGACAGAGACAGGCAGGTAGATCTTCATTTGCTGGATCATTCCCGAGATGGTTTCAGTGGCTGGGGCTGGGCTAGGCTGAAGACAGGACCCTTTAAGTCCATACAGATCTCCCTCGTGGATGGCAGCAGCTCATGTACTTGGGCCATCATCTGCTGCTTTTCTGGGTACACTAGTGGGGAGCTGAATTGGAAGCCGAGCAGCAGGTACTTAAACTGGCATTCTGTTTTGGGATGTAACTTAACCTGTGCCAATGCTGGCACCTGCTTTGCCTTTTTTGCACAAGTGTGTGTTTTCTTTGGTGCTAATAATTAGTCTTTTTAAAAACCTGTTTTGCCTTGCTTCTGTGTTTCTTTTAAGAGCTAGTTATTTATTTGAAAGGCAGAGCTGCAGGGAGGCAGAAGCAGAAAGAGTCAGAGAGAGCGGTCCTCCATCTACTGGCTCACTTCCCAAATGGCAGCAATGTCTGGAGCTGGGCAGATCCGAAGCCAGGAGCCTCTTCTGGGTCTCCCACATGTGTGCAGAGGCACAAGGACTTGGGCCATCTTCTATTGCTTTCCCAGGCCATGGCAGAGAGCTGGATCAGAAGTGGAGCAGCTGGGATTCGAACTGTCACCCACATGGGATGCCAGCACTGCAGGTGGTGGCTTTACCTGCTTGCCACAGCGTGGGCCCCTGGTTTCTGTGTTTTTATTGGTAGTTCCTTTCTAAACTCCATGCATTAGTGTAAATTTTCCTCAGTGCATTTAAGCATTTTGGCTATATGGAAAGTAATTTGGAGACACTTGCTCAGTTGCATCTGGACATGTACTTCTAGGCAGCAGTACAGCTGTTGTGCTCGCATCATCATCCAGATGTTTTTCTTCCTTTTCTTGGGCTGGATCCCATGATCTTTTTGAATCAGCCTTTTGCTTTGGAGGAATACCTTTATCCTTTAGCTTCCGAAGAAAAGAATATAAAACAGATAAAATTTTTAGACATTGTGTAAAAGTGCTTTTATTTCTGCCTTCGTATTGTTCGTGAACTTGACTAGATACAGAATTTTAGTGTAGAAATAATTTTCCAGGGCTGATCCTGTGGCACAGCGGGTTAAAGCCCCAGCCTGTGGCGCTAGCATCTCATAGAGGCACCGGTTCGAGTCCTGGCTGCTCCTCTTCCAATCTAGCTCTCTGCTATTATAGACTGAGAAAGCAGTAGAAGATGGTCCATGTTCTTGGGTCCTTGTATCCACGTTGGAGACCCAGAAGAAGCTCCTGACTTCGGATCAGTTCAGCCCTGGTCGTTGCAGTCATTTCTGGAGTGAACCAACAGAATGGAAGACCTCTCTCTGTAACTCTTTCAAGTAAATAAAATAAATTTTTTAAAAAATCATTTTTCTTCAAATTTATTTATTTGAAAGGCAGAGTAAGAGAATGAGAGAGCTTGCGCTTCTGTCTGCTAAATGACTGCAGCAGCCCCTGTTGAAGCCAGGAGCCTGGAACTCCATTTGGGTCTCCCATGTGGGTGGCAAGCGCCCAAGTACTAGGGCCATCTTCTGCTGCCTTACATTATCAGGGATTTGTATTGGAATCAGTGCAGCTGGAACTCAAACTGTTGCCTTGATGTGGATGGAATGCCACCATCACAGATGGCTACTTAACCTGCTGTGTCACAACATCAGCCCCATATAAATAATTTTTTTTTTTTGACAGGCAGAGTTAGACAGTGAGAGAGACAGACAGAGACAAAGGTCTCCCTTCTGTTGGTTCACTCCCCAAATGGCCGCTACGGCCGGTGTGCTGCGCCAATCCGAAGCCAGAGCCAGGTGCTTCCTCCTGGTCTTCCATGTGGGGTGTGGGGCCCAAGCACTTGGGTCATCCTCCACTGCCTTCCAGGGCCACAGCAGAGAGCTGGACTGGAAGAGGAGCAACTGGAACAGAATCCAGCGCCCCATCTGGGACTAGAACCCGGGGTGCCGGTGCCGTAGGTGGAGGATTAGCCTAGTGAGCCGCGGCACCGGCCCATAAATAATTTGTTTTTAAAAAGTGACTAGGCAGTGGCCCACACTGTGGTGTAGAGGGTAAATTTAAAGTACCGGCATTTCATGTGGTGCCATCTGAGTCTGCTTGCTTTCACTTCTGATCCAGCTCTCTGCTATAGCCTGGGAAAGCAGTAGAAGATGGCCCAAGTCCTTGGCCCCTGCCCCTGTGCGGGAGAGCTGGAAGAAGCTCCTAGCACCTGGCTTTGGATGGGTCCAGCTCCTCCCATTGTGGCCATTTGAGGAATGAACCAGCGGATGGAAGACTCTTTGTCTGTCTGTCTGTCTGTCTCTGCCCCCTCTGCCTCTGCCTCTGTGACTCCACCTTTCAAATAAATATATATATATATATATATATATATATATATATATTTTTTTTTTTTTTTTTTTTGACAGGCAGAGTGGACAGTGAGAGAGAGAGACAGAGAGAAAGGTCTTCCTTTGCCGCTGGTTCACCCTCCAATGGCCGCCGCGGTCGGCGCGCTGCTGCCGGCGCACCACGCTGATCCGATGGCAGGAGCCAGGAGCCAGGTGCTTTTCCTGGTCTCCCATGGGGTGCAGGGCCCAAGCACCTGGGCCATCCTCCACTGCACTCCCTGGCCACAGCAGAGGGCTGGCCTGGAAGAAGGGCAACCGGGACAGAATCCGGCGCCCCGACCGGGACTAGAACCCGGTGTGCCGGCGCCGCTAGGCGGAGGATTAGCCTAGTGAGCCGCGGCGCCGGCCTAAATATATATTTTTTAAAAAGTAACTAGGCAAAATTGGAAAATGTTCAAATCTTGAGCATTTGAAAAGGCGTAATCACGGTTGTCTTAAGGACAGTGCTCCCCAATAGAAGTCTAACGGGAGTTGCATGTCATTGAAAATTTTCTAGTAGCCACATTAAAAAAAAGATAAATTTAACTATAAAGATGTATTTAGTGCAGTTTAATGTTTCTAACACATTTTCATCTTAGCATGCAACTAACTTAAAAGTTAATGAGATACTCTACATTCTTTTTTTTTTTTTTTTTTTTAATTTTGTCTGGAATTCTGGGTTTATTTTATGCCTAAAATTCACCTCAACTTAGAATGACCTCATTTCAGGTGCTCAGCAGCCACACGTGAATAGGATAGTGCAGCTAGAGTTGATAATTCTGAAGGAATCGCTTAACTAATAGTATTAAGTTGTTGAGCTATTCCCTGCCATATTCTAAATAAAATATAAGGTAGCAATGTATTAACTTAACAGAATAAGTTTAACACATAAGCATTTCTTTTCCTCTAAACTTCTGTGTGATAGACTTGTTTGGGGAAGATTATTTGACATTTATTTATTTTTTAAAGATTTGTTTTTTGAAAGAGTTACACAGAGAGACAAGGAGAGGCAGAGAGAGAGAAAAGAGAGGTCTTCCATTCGCTGGTTCACTTCTCAGTTGGCCGCGGCAGCCTGAGCTGCGCCGATCCAAAGCCAGGAGCTACTTCCAGGTCTCCCATGTGGTTGTAGGGGCCCAAGGACTTGGGCCATCTAATACTTTCCCAGGCCATAGCAGAGAGCGGGAGAGGAGCTGCTGGGACTCAAACCGGCGCCCATATGGAATGCCAGCACTGCAGGAGGTGGCTTTACCCACTATGCCTCAGGGCCAGCCCCGATTTGATCTTTAAAAGGGTAGTATCATGGGGGTACCAGTGCTGTGGTGCAACAGGTTAACGCCCTGGCCTAAAGCGCCAGCATCCCATAAGGGCACCAGTTCGAGACCCAGCTGCTCCACTTCCGATCCAGCTCTCTGCTATGGCCTGGGAAAGCAGTAGAAGATGGCCCAAGTCCTTGGGCCCCTGCACCTGCGTGGGAGACATGGAAGAAGCTCCTGGCTTCGGGTCGGTGCAGTTCCGGCTGTTGTGGCCAATTAGGGAGTGAAACATCGGATGGACGACGTCTCTCTCTCTCTCTGCCTCTCCTTTCTCTGTGTAATTGACTTTTAAGTAAAATAAATAAATCTTTAAAAAAAAAAAAAGGGCTAGTATCTGCAGAAGATGTCAGACAGCTTCTTTCTCCTGATATAGTTGTGAACAAGCTTTGTATAGAATTTTGTAAAATGGTGGGTGTCTGCATCAGTGGTAGGGGGATTACTTGACAGAGAGAAACCACACTTGGAATCTGCAAAGAATGTCCATAGCCCACTGGTTCTGAATCTCTTTGTGGTTCCCTGAATTAGAATATTGATGGACATTTTTAATAAGTGTTATATTGCTGTATTATACCTGTGTGTGTATTGCAGTAGTAATAATGAAGTTTTCAGGTCTGCTTAATTTAGTTTAAAAGGTTTACCATAATGAGAGCTAGAAGGAAACTATATGTTGTTAGTTAATATAAATTATAGTGCCTAAATTAAAAAAAAATAAAGCTGAGGCCAGCATTGTGGCATAGTGGGTAAAGCTGCTGCCTGCAACCCCAGTTTCCCATATGGGTGCTGGTTTGCGTCATGGCTTCTCACTTCCAATCCAGCTCCCTTTTAATGGCCTGAAAAAAGCAGTTGAAGATGACCCAAGTGTATGGGCTCCTGTAGCCCACATGGGAAACCTGGAAGAAGCTCCTGGGTCCTCGCTTTGGTCTGCTGGGAAGTGAACTGTAGATGGAAGACCTCTCTCACTCTTTCCCTCTCTGTAACTCTGACTTTCAAATAAATAAATGCCTTTTAAAAATGAAAAGCCAGGATTTCTCTAAGAAGTAAGAAAATATTCCCCCATGGTAACATGAACTCATTTAAAATGGGAATAAAATTACTGTTACCATCCCCAAAGGAATATAGGAAAGGAGCCTCTGGAGTGAATCGAAGATTATTTAAACTGCCAGCTGTGCTGTTCATTGATTCCTGATGATGACACGTTAATTGCATAGATGATCCTGAGCTTCAGATACCTGTTGAGTAAATTCTCAGGAGGAGGCATCAAAAAGTTGTTTCCCATTGGGGATATTGTGATAAAAAGTTCTAAGTTAATGACATCTCAGTTTGCTGTTGATTTTGCCTGCTAACGTTCTGCATCAAAGAGATTTGTTTTCCAAAGGTAAATATAACCTTTTGACATGTCTTCCTTAATCACAGGCCCTCCTCTTCTAGTGCCCTTCTTCAATGTGACATATGCCAGTTTAGCCAGGAAAAGTATAATATGCCTTATTTTCTGTGTGCAGAGATGTCTGATCACTTGCTACTTACAGGCAGGTCAATAGTAAAAAAATACAAGAACTTAAGGTATGAACTCACCTCAAGTATGCCAGGCTCTTTGTGTATGCTGCTTCATTTCTAATGCTACTCCTGTGAGGTAAAGATCACTTCTGGAAGGCTGAGAGAGTATTTTGTCCAGCTAGTGGCTGGTAGAGCTAAGATTTTTTTCTATAACTTTTTCTTAGATTTATTTTATTTATTTGAAAGACAGAATTACAGAGAGAGGTAGAGACAGAGAGAGATGTCTTCCATCTGCTGGTTTACTCCCCAGATGGCCGCAGTGGCCAGAGCTGCGCTGATCAGGAGGAGCCAGGAACTTCTTCCGGGTCTCCCATGCGGGTGCAGGGGCCCAAGGCCTTGGGCCGTCGTCTGCTGCTCTCCCAGGCCATAGCAGAGAGCTGGATCGGAAGAGGAGCAGCTGGGACTCGAACCGGCTCCCATATGGGATGCTGGCGCTTTAGGCCAGGGCGTTAACCTGCTGCACCACAGCACTGGCCCCAGAGCCAAGATTTGATCCTAGTTCTTTTTTAGTTGTTTGGAGTTATTAAATACTACTACTTCTACTACTACTACTACTAATAAAAAATGTGTTTATTCCCTCTCATAATTGTCTTAGTTGTTATGAGTTATTTATACTTTCAAAAAGAAATTTCTGCAAATACCATAGTAGGAATGGTATTTTGAAATACCTGAGTCTTATAATTGGCATATAGTTTACATTTTCACTTAAATTTGTTTCAGTTTACATTAGTATTGTTTGTTCTAAATGATTATATTTTAGAATTTCAGAGTGCTCACAGGGACAAACACATAAAGGCCAGGTACCCATCATTGTGTGTTGCTTCTTTATAATAAGGAATCTGATTTATTAATAGGAAAGGAGTTAAAAGGGACTGGCTGTGTCCACTTATACTTATTAGGATTTTTACCTTGAATACATCCTGCCTGCAGGGTGTTGATAATTTTTGTGGCTAGATAAGGGTACACTTGAGTTTCTACTATCTTCTCTCCTTTTGTATGTATTAGATTCAGTGCATCCATAATAAAAACAGCTTTCTGCTGTGGCCAGGGAGTGCAGTGGAGGATGGCCCAAGTGCTTGGGCCCTGCACCCCATGGGAGACCAGGATAAGTACCTGGCTCCTGCCTTTGGATCAGCGTGGTGCACCGGCCGCGGCGGCCATTGGAGGGTGAACCAACAGCAAAGGAAGACCTTTCTCTCTGTCTCTCTCTATCACTGTCCACTCTGCCTGTCAAAAAAAAAAAAAAAAAAAAAGAAAAATTCCAGTTGGCTGTAAGGCAGGGTCTTCTTAACCTGTAAAGTTATAAAATATAAAAATGAAATAATCTGATTGTGATGTTTCCAAAGTGAACTTGGAGTCATAAAAAAAAGAGATATTTGGGCTGGTGCTGTGGCATAGCAGGTCAAGCTGCTGCCTGCAGGGCCGGCACCCCATGTGGGTGCGTGTTTGTGTCCCAGGCGCTCCACTTCCGATCCAGCTCTCTGCTATCACCTGGGAAAGCAGTAGAGGATGGCCCAAGGTCCCTTGAAACTGCGTGGGAGACCTGACTGAAGCACCTTGGCTCTGGATCAACCCAGCTCTGGCTGTTGTGGCCGTTTGGGAAGTGAAGCAGTGGATGGACAACTTCTCTCTGCCTGTGCCTCTCTCTGGCTCTGCCTTTCAAATAGACAAATCTTTAAAAAAATAAAAATAGTTACATTTATTTAGGGTCATATAGAAATTGTTACTTAGTGGGTTTTTTTTGTTTATTTAGTATCAGTATAAGATATTTGACTTCACATTGAAAATAAAAGTTAGCTTGTGGAATGTCAGCAGTTTTAGAATAGTGGAAGGGAGGAGCTGGTATTTTGGCACAGCAGGTTAAACAACCACTTGGGATGCCAGCATTGCATATTGAAGTGAATATTGAAGTCTTGGGTGCTCTACTTTTTTTGAAGATTTATTTATTATTTATTTGAAAGGCAGAGTTACAGAGAGGCAGAGGCAGAGAGAGAGAGATATCTTCCATCTGCTGGTTCACTCCCCAGATGGCTACAATGGCCGGAGCTGCGCCGATCCAAAGCCAGTAGTTTCTTCTGGGTCTCCCAAGTGGGTGCAGGGGTCCAAGGACTTGGGCCATCCTCCACTCCTTTCCCAGGCCATGGTTGCTCTACTTCTTGTCCAGCTTCCTGATAATGGGCCTCAGAAGACAGAGAAGAAGGCCCAAGTGCCTCTGCCACTCGTGTTGGAGGAGTTCCTAGCTCCTGGCTTCAGCCTGGCCCAGACCTAGCTCTTGTAGGCATCTGGGAATGAACCAACAGCTGGAAGGTCTCTGTCTCTGGTTCTCCCTTTGTCTCTCTGCCTTTCAAATAAATAAATCTTCAAAAAAGAGAATAGTGGAGGGAGATCACATGTAAACTCACTGACTGGCTTGAAAAATTATATAAGAAACAAGTGATTCTATCCTGTCTGCCCTATCTTGTGTCTGCCACTCCTGCTCCCCCCACCCCCTTTTTAAGGATTACTTTATTTGAAAGGCAGAATTACAGAAAGAGGAAAAGACACACACACACACACACACACACACACACACACACACACACCCCTTCCATCTGCTAGTTCACTCCCCAGATGGCAGATGCTCTCAACTGTCAGAACTGGGCCTGGCTGGAGCCAGGAGCTCCCTCTGGGTCTCCCATGTGGGTAGCAGGGACCCAGCCTCTTGGGCCATCCTCTGCTGCTTTTCCAAGGCCATTAGCAGGGAGCTGGGTCAGAAGAGTAGCATCTAAGATACGACTCAATGCCAATATGGGATGCCAGTGTCACAGGCTGCAGATTAACCCCCTATGCCATAGTACCAGCCCAGAACATAGTTTTTAAAGTTTAAGAATTTCAGAACTACCCAGATACATTTTATTTTAAAGTGTTAAAAGGGGAAATGACCTTTTTCCTTGAAGCATTTTCCTCCCTTTTAAAAAGGAGGGTGTTTAATTAATGTATATGTGAGTATTCTTTTCTATAAATTTTAAGACTTTAGAAATAAAATAATTGTTACTGATTTAACTTACTAAATGATTTAAGAGCCATTCAACAGCAGCCAGAGTAAATGTCAGAAAGACTGCTTTGGTTTGATTTCTTCTGGGACTTTAGGTGGGGTGTGAATACCTGGCAGACTGTTACCTTAGGGATGCCACAGCTACTCTTGATTCCTTTCTTTCTTTCCATTTTTACTCAGGAGACGACAGTCTCCAGAGAAAAGCATAAAATAGTAAACATGTTTAATGTTTCACTTGAACTCTGCTTTTCTGCCCTAACTATCCAGAAGCATACAGAGTACAAATTAGGCTTGTCTGCTTTTCCTAAAACCCTTTATGAGTTCTGAATTTCTTTCTTGGTAATTTTGGGTCTGTCTTTACCACAAACATTTTGTGGCTCATTTATCATTGATTTTGTACCTTTTTTTAATTTTTAAATTTTTTTTTAATTTTTTTATTTTTTGACAGGCAGAGTGGATAGTGAGAGAGAGAGACAGAGAGAGAGGTCTTCCTTTTGCCGTTGGTTCACCCTCCAATGGCCACCATAGCTGGCACGCTGCGGCCTGCGCACCGCGCTGATCCAAAGGCAGGAGCCAGGTGCTTCTCCTGGTCTCCCATGGGGTGCAGGGCCCAAGGACTTGGGCCATCTTCCACTGCCTTCCCGGGCCACAGCAGAGAGCTGGCCTGGAAGAGGGGCAACCGGGACAGAATCCGGCGCCCCAACCGGGACTAGAACCCGGTGTGCCGGCGCTACAAGGCGGAGGATTAGCCTATTGAGCCACGGCGCCAGCCCCTTTTTATTTTTTTATTATTATTTTTTTATTTGAAAGGCAGAGTTAGAGAGAGGGAGAGAGAGAGAGGTCTTCTGTCCACTGGCCCACTCCCTAGACAGCCACAACAGTTCGAGCTGCACCCATCTGAAGGCAGGATCTCTTCCATCTCCTGGTTCACTCCCCAGTTGACTGCAACAGCTGGAACTGTGCCAATTTGAAGCCAGGAGCCAGGAGCTTCTTCTGGGTCTCCCACATGGGTGCAGGGGCCCAAGGACTTCGGCCATCCTCTACCGCTTTCCCAGGCCATAGCAGAGAGCTGGATCGGAAGTGGAGCAGCCAGGACCAGAACCGGCACCCATATGGGATGCGGGCACGTCAGGCCAGGGCGTTAACTTGCTGAGCCACAGCGCCGGCCCCTATGGAAGCCTTTTGAGTCCACAAACTGTCAGTATTTGGACAGGGCCATAAGCAAAGTGGAAGTTTTTTCCTCCCTTCAGAGAAAAATACATCCTTTTTTAATGGCCTTTTCTTTCCACTGGGATCTCACTCAGAGATCTTTCCTGTAGATCATTTTTTGCCAGTGTCTTGGCTTTCTACGGCTAAAATGTTCTCATGGGCTTTTCAGCCAGACAGAAAGACTTAAGGGCTGATTCCGAGGTCAGAGTGTTTTTCATGGTGTTTGTCATTCTATGAGTCTGATGAGTGGCCTGATTCCCATGTTGGATCATTCTCTACCTGTTAATTCATTTTTTTAAAGTTGTTGTTTTTTTTTTTTTTTTTTTTTATAAGGCTGGCACCGTGGCTCAATAGGTGCCCCAACCGGGACTAGAACCCAGTGTGCCGGTGCCGCTAGGTGGAGGATTAGCCTAGTGAGCTGCGGCGCTGGCCAAGAGATTTTCCATCTGCTGGTTCACTCCCCAAATAGCCACAACAGCTGGAGCTAAGCTGATCTAAAGACAGGAGCCAAGGTCCCACACGGGCGTAGGGGCCCAAGGATTTGGCCATCTTCCTCTGCTTTGCAAGGCCATAGGAGAGAGCTGGTCTGGAAGTGGAGCAGCCAGGAGTTAAACCGGTGCTCATATGGGATGCTGGCACTGCAGGCGGTGTCTCTACTGGCTGTGCCACAGTGCCGACCCTCATCGAACATACTCTAGATGTGGAGCAAGAGGAGCTAAATGTTTTAAATATAATTATCAAGCATGGGCTGCTAACTTGTCCCAACCTTAATTCCTTTATTTCATTGTCAAGATAGATATCCTGTAATTTTGCATGCTGCATAAAAAATGCAACCCTTTACTGTCTACTCTCAGTTTGTCTCAATCAGAAAGAGGGGAGAAAATCCATTTTTAAACCTTTTGTTGACTTTGATTTTTAACTATGATATCTCTGTCTCTCAGTAGGTATCTTTTCTTTCTTTCTTTCTTTCTTTCTTTTTTTTTTTTTTTTTAAAGATTTATTTATTTGAAAGAGTTAGGCAGAGAGAGAGGTCTTCCATCTGCTGGAGCTCTCCCCAATTGGCCGCAACAACCAGAGCTGCACCAATCTGAAGCCAGGAGCCAGGGGATTCCTCTGGGTTTTCCCACCTGGGTGCAGGGGCCCAAGGACTTGGGCCGTCTTCTACTGCTATCCCAGGCTATAATGGAGAGCTGGATCGGAAGTGGAGCAGCAGGGACTTGAACTGGATTTCCAAATGGGATGCTGGCACTGTATGTGGCAGCTTTACCCACTATGCCACATTGCCGGCCCCAATAAATTTTTAAAAAATTTATTTTTCTGTTTGAAAATGAGACTTAGAGTTACTTCTGTCTGCTGGTTCACCTTCCAGATGGCTGCAATGGCTAAGGCTGGCCCAGGCTGGAGCCAGGAGCCAGGAGCTTCTCTTTGGTACATTGGGTGCACCCATTCAGGTTCAGGGGTCTCAGGACTTGGGCCATCTTCCACTGCTTTCACAGGTGTATTAGCAGGATGCTTGATTGCAAATGGAGTGGCCGGGACTCCCAGCTGGCATATGAGATGCCAACATTGCAGGCAGCTCTTTAACCTGCCGCAACATGTTGCTGGCCCCTAAAATTTTAATTTTTAAAAAATGCTTATTTACTTATTTGAAAGGTAGAGAGGTACAGAGAAAGGGGGAGAGATAGAGACAGATTCTTCCATCGCTGGTTCACTCCCAAAATAACTGCGATAGTCAGGTCTAGGCCAGGCCCCAACTAAGAGCCAGAAACTCCATTCTGATCTCCTACATAGGTGGCAGGGTGCCGGATTCTGTCCCGGTTGCTCCTCTTCCAGTCCAGCTCTCTGCTGTGGCCCGGGAGTGCAGTGGAGGATGGCCCAGTGCTTGGGCCCCTGCACCCGCATGGGAGACCAGGAAGAAACACCTGGATCCTGGCTTTACATTGGCGCAGTGCCAGCTGGAGTGGCCTATTGGAGAGTGAACTAGCGGAAGGAAGACCTTTCTGTCTCTCTTACTGTCTATAATTCTACCTTTTAAAAAAAAATACACGTTTAACAAAAAATGAAAGCTTCATGGTGTTCGGACATCCTAATAACTCTGGCTAGTAAGATGAAGACACCTGTATGTTTCATTACTACACCAGGTGGCTGTTGCTTATTAGAATACGTTAAGCTCTGTCTTATATTGTTCACGAAGTGGACAGTGAAATTGGAGTTCACACCCTGAGAAGTGCTCTGAGAATGCTAGACCTCCTAAAGAAACTGAATATCCTGTCATAGAGTAAGTTTAGAATTGATGGATTATAGAAGCTACCATACATATTTATTTGCTCGTCCCATAAAAAATAATCAACTAAGACTTTTCTGAGAAGAGCTTTTTCAGTGTAAACCTGGTATGTGCAGACTGAACGATAGTTTGTGTGTTGGCTATTTAAGACTGGCACAGTTGGAACTCTTAGGATGGCCTATTGCCTTATCTTTGAAAGTTTTTGATTTGGAGAATTTTGCTTTGGCTTTTTTTGCCAATAGTAATTCTTTTTCTTGGATTTGAAAAATAGTATGTTTTTAATGGTATAAAAGCCTTGTAATTATGTATCTCACAACTACTGTTTTGTTGTAAGTAAAATGAATATGTTCTTCCAAGGCCCATTGGTCTTTTTGGTATTGGCTGAGAAGACTTGGGCCTTGGAAAGGGTGTTGGTTCTGGTCCACACTCTAAGGTGGCTCTTTGTGGAGCAGTGTGAAGAAAAACCCTTTCTCCAAGTAACAGAATTGTATTCGAAATGATTTCAAAAGGCTGTTTGAAATTTTACAGTTGGATATTAAATAAAAGGGGAAAAAGAAATAGAGCAACAATTGTGTAACTATAAGATGGAGGGGCACATCTTGCAGCAGAGGAAGGGTTTCTGAGAAAGGACTTCAGGCTTTAGTGATTCTGAGCTCACCCTGAAGCACCTTGTGGTGTAGCTTGTAGAAAGAAGTCTTAGGATGCCTTAGTGGTTTCTAAATAGTTCTTTTCTAGTCAGACCACATTTGGAGAACTACCTTAAACCCTGAGTATCCCAATGAGGTGGGACAAACTGGCATTGATTCAAGAGCAAGCCAGGGTAATAAGTGCATATTCTAAGATCATATCATCTAAGGAATGTTGGAAAGCAAGGATAGGCACAGCAGCACAATTACTGCTTTAGGTGCCCGCATCCCGTATCAGAGGGCTTGACTGACTACTCCACTTCTGGTCCAGTTTGTTGCTGATGCTCACCTTTGAGGCAGTAGGTTATGGCTCAAGTATCTGGGCCCCTCAGAGACCTGGATTGGGTTCCAGACTCCTGGCTTTAGCCTGGCATCCCTGACTATTGGAAGCTTTGGTGAGTGAACCAACAGTTGGAAGATATCTCCCTGTCTTTGTCTGCATTTCAAGTAAAATGAAAATAAGTAAAAGTTAAAAAGAAGCTGAGAATATTTGGCTGTTAAGTAGGAGTTTCCAAAGTAGTTCTTATATTTTTGCATCCTTGACCTGCCAAGCAGAGATAGATAGGAAGTGTTGATTGCTCCTTTTTCCATCAGCCAGTTCTTCTATACTGCTGGCATGGGAATGTGGCCACATTCTCCACCATTGATGGGGGAAGAATGTTTGCGGGGACATGTTTTCATCTGAGGCATATTTTACGTTCGTGAACTGTCTTCATCTTTTGCCACAATTCTTCGGGATTAGACTTTCTCTTAAATTTTTTTTTTTTTAAGAAAGATTTATTTATTTGAAAGAGTTAGCGAGACGGAAGGAGGTAAGGATGGAGAAGGAGAGAGGCAGAAAGAGAGAGAGAGAGAGAGATCTTCCATCTGCTGGCTCTTCCCAGATGGTTACAGTGGCTGGAACTGGACCAGTCCAAAGCCAGAAATTTCTTCTCAGTCTCCCACATGGGTGCAGGGCCCCAAGCATTTGGTCCATCTTCTGTTGCTTTCCCAGGTGCATAAGCAGAGAGCTTGATCAGAAGTGGAGCAGCCAAACTCGAACTGGCACCAGTATGGGATGCTGGCGCTGCAGATGGTGGCTTTACTTGCTGTGCCACAGTGCCAGCCCCTATCAGTGTTTTAAGTGAAGCAGCATGTACAGGAAAGGCAGATGTTACTGAAGGAGCAGAACGTCCTTATGGGTAAATTTCAGTTTGAGAAGAAACCGTGTCCCTGAGTACTTCTTAGATGGTATAAGTGCTGCATTAATTTCCAATGTGGTATTAATATATTTGCCCCTCTTAGGACATGGACTTGGAAGAACTACTAGAAATAAGAAAAGGTGCATGTATAGTAGTCTTAAGTGATTGCAATGAGGTTTAAAAGTCTCAGAAGAGAATTATGTGATTTTTAATGGATTAGCAGCAAGGCTTGGAATGATTTTGGTTAATTAATTGGATGACTTTACCTTTTATTTCTCCCCACTTCACACGAAAATGTGTGGGTTTTTTTTTTTATTTTTATTGTTTTGTTTTATTTTTTGACAGAGTTAGAGAGTTATAGACAGTGAAAGAGAGACAGAGAGAAAGATCTTCCTTCCGTTGGTTCACTCCTCTAATGGCCACTACGGCTGGTGCTGTGCCGATCCGAAGCCAGGAGCCGGGTACTTCCTCCCGGTCTCCCATGTGGGTACAGGGACCCAAGCACTTGGGCCATCCTCTGCTGCCCTCCCGGGCCACAGCAGAGAGCTGGACTGGAAGAGGAGCAACCGGGACTAGTACCCAGTGCCCCAGCCGGTACTAGAACCCGGGGTGCCGGTGCTACAGGTGGAGGATTAGCCAAGTGAGCCACGGCCGAAACTGTGGTTTTAAAAATACATTTAAGCTATGGCTCACTTGGCTAATCCTCTGCTTGCGGTGCTGACATCCCATATGGGCACCGGTTCTAGTTCCAGTTACTCCTCTTCCAGTCCAGCTCTCTGCTGTGGCCCTGGAGGGCAGTGGAGGATGGCCAAGTGCTTGGGCCCCTGCACCCGCATGGGAGACCAGAAAGAAGAACCTGGCTCTGGCTTCGGATCGGCACAGCACTGGCCGTAGCGGCCATTAGGGGAGTGAACCAACAGAAGGAAGACCTTTCTCTCTCTCTCTCTCACTGTCTATAACTCTACCTGTCAAATTAAAAAAAAAAAAAAAAATTTTAAGGGGGCTGGTGCTGTGGTGCAGCGGTTTAAAGCCCTGGCCTGAAGTGCTGGCATCCCCTATGGGTGCCGGTTCAGGACCTGGCTGCTCCACTTCCGATCCAGCTCTCTGCTGTTGCCTGGGAAAGCAGTGGAAGATGGTCTAAGTCCTTGGGCCCTTGCACCTGCATGGGAGACTGGGAAGAAGCTCCTGGCTCCTGGCTTTGGATTGGCGCAGCTCCGGCCATTGTGGCCAATTGGAGAATGAACCAGCTTATGGAAGACATCTCTCTCTGTCTCTACCTCTCTCTGTAACTTTCAAATAAATAAAATATTTAAAAAAAAAAACATTTAAATGTACTGAGAGAAGAAGCCTCATGTCTTTCTGGTATTTCCTTTGCTTTTCTCATGATATGTTCTTTTCTTTAGGTGACAGCTTAAATACCACCTCTTGACCATTTTCTGTAAGTAAGTCTCTATATTTACCAGCATTACCTGCTCTTTGTCTTCTTCCTAGTATTTACCACTGTTGGTAATTACTCTAGTTTGCTTGTCTGTTTTTATTTGTGGTCACACACTCTATAGGGTCTTCTTGAATGACAGGGGTTGTTTTCAGTTACAGTTTTGTACCGTCCAGAATTACTGTACTTAATTCACAGGGTATAATGATGATTTAAAAATTATCTTCAATTTATACTAATAACAAAGCTCTAGGAGTAGTAGTGGAATTGAAGCCATCTTACTGTAGTTCTTAAGTATACCTGTCAGTTCTAGTAAGTTTACTATTTGTAGAAGTGTTTAAGTTTGGTTGTTTGTATTTAGATGACAACTTTTTCTTCATGTTAATGAAAATTAGCTTCTTAGCTTTCAGTTTCTAGGTTTTGAACTGAGTATTCATTTTCCACTAACTTGTACCACCTTTTTCTTCTCAAGTCAGATATTACCCACCTATTGTGTAGGTGATGTGGATGATTTTTTTTTTTTTAACCTAGCTAAAAGTAAAAATTAGAGATGTCATTAGGCAGATATACCTGGACCTGTGGCGGGGGTAGGAGGAAAAAAAAGCGAGGATGAACCTAGAGAATCTCAAAATAATCTGAAGGCCAACCAGAAAAACAGTGTATTTTCTGTATTCTCGTTGTAAATTGTTTATTCCTCCCATCCCTGAATAACTTAACTTCTCTATCCTGATTTTGTGTAGCATTACTTGCCAACTTTTCATTGAAACATCTTTGGCCTTGCTAGAGCATAGAACATTTGATGTTGTGGGTCCTTGATTTCCTCATCTAGCTGTCTCTTCCTCTGCACTCTGTCTCTGGCCTCCTATAGCCAGTCTTTGATAGACACATACATTAGCTTGAAAGTTTTTGTCGCTGCAGGGATGTCCAAGGGTATAAAGGGGAGGAGTCAGTACACCTTGCAGACTAGTCCCAGTGTTTACTTCTCAGGACAACCTTGAGGTGCTCTGTTCACTCTAGAAGTGGGAGAAAAGGAAAAGGATGTGTGTGTTTGTAGGAAAATGACCCTGGGGGAAAAGAAAATCTAATTGTTGATGGTAATGAACAGCTAGATGAAAGTGATGGTTCTTCACTTTATGAATTATTTTAATCCTATATTATATAGATTATATTGTATTATTATATATTATATAATCTATATAATATATATCTATATATATATCTATATATTATATATATCTATATATTATATAATCTATATATAATTATATATTATTATATATTATAATATATATATATAATATATATATATAATATATATAATATATATATTATATATATTATATATTATTATATATATATTATATATTATTATATATTAGATTATATATATTATATATAATCTATATAATATATATCTATATATATATATCTATATATTATATAGATTAACATCTTATATTTACATCTGTTAGCCAACAATAAGTTATTTTGAGAATACTCACTCTCTTTTTAACTTGTTCCTTAGAAGTAAAGATTAAGTATATGCCTCATGGTGTCGAGGGCCATTTGTAGTCTAGGGAGTAGAGATGTGCCACTGACTCAATCACCAGGATATTGTTGGATAGGTTTTCTTCTTTTAGAATTGGGAAACCTGGCTCAGATCATATCAGTACATTTAGTCTTAAAACTTGTGTTCTGGGGCTGCTGTGGTGGCATAGTGAGTTAAGCTGCTGCCTGCAATGCCAGCATCCCTTATGGATGCTGGTTCAAGTCCCAGATGCTCTACTTCCAATCCAGCTCCCTGCTAAGGTGCAGCTGAGGACAGCCCAAGTGCTTGGGCCCCTGCACCCATGTGGGAGACCTGGAAGAAGCCCCTGGCTTCAGGCTTTGGCCTGGTCCAGATCTGGACATTGCAGCCATTTGATGAGTAGTGAACCAGTGAATGGAAGACCCCTCTCTCTCTCTCCCCCTCCAGTTCTCCTTTTCAAATAAATCTAAAAGCAACAACAGCAAAAACTTGTGTGCTTACGAAAAAGCTTATAGCTCTGTTCTTTCCTGTCCATCTTTTGGGGTCATCCAGTTAGGATTCAGTGTCAGCCAATTGCCACTATGGTTTAGGATGTTTGGAATTTGTACTTCTTAGAAGCTCCTTTTGGTGAAAAGCCAAAGAGCACTCTGTAAAATCAATCATTTCATCTGTTTTTTAAAAAATGTTCTGATTGTCCAGAGAGGTTTGAATATGCGATGGGACTCATGTTTGAATTGTATTTTCTTAGGTGAGGTGTAACTGAAAAGCGAACTTCAAAGATGTCAAAAACAAACAAATCCAAGTCTGGATCTCGCTCTTCTCGCTCAAGATCTGCATCGAGATCTCGTTCTCGTTCATTTTCGAAGTCTCGATCCCGAAGCCGATCTGTCTCTCGTTCAAGGAAGCGCAGGCTGAGGTAAGGGGGCATGGTTTGTATGCTGACATAATCATAACCTTAGTCAATATGGGTTTTGAAGGTCTTTGGTCAGACTCTCTGAAGTGTCAGATGGAATCAGGGTTGGCCTGTGAGATGTTCCAGGTCTCTTCAGACAGTCCAGGTCAGCTTTGATTGCCATGCTCTTTAGCTAATTTCTCTCCTATGCCAGCACATAATATTTCCCATCCATTTTGGAAGAAAGAGCATTTTCATTTTATTTGAGCTGTTTGCTTCAGTTCTCGACGTCTGATTATTTTTTATTGAAGTATTTTTGAGGGCTTGAATAGTTTATTTGCCATATCAGCAAAAAAAAAAAAGCTAAGAGGGTGAACAGCATTGTAAGAAGAAAAATCTTTACCCATTAAGATAATTATTGAAAAACTTACCATAAGTTATTTGTATGCACTAACTGCTTCTGTTTAATAAAACGTATTCTAAAGCTGTCTGAAATATCAGTGTTGAAAACATCATTTTGTCTTACTAATAAATTCTTCAATTTATTGTGAGGTCTTTTTTTTTTTTTTTTTTTTAAGTATTTAAAAGGTAGAATAACAGAAGTGAGGGAGGAGAGTGAGAGCAAGAGAACAGAAGCACTTGTGTGCGTTGTCTTCCATCCACTAGTTCACTCCCCAAGATGGCTCTACCAGGCAGGTCTGTGCCAGCCAGAAGCCAGGAATTCCATCCCAGTCTCCCACACAGGTGGCAGGGGCCCAAGTACTTCCATCTTCTGCTCCCTCCACTGGCGTATTAGAAAGTGAATCAGAAGTAGAGCAGCTAGGACTGGAGCTGGCACTACAGTATGAAGTGCCAGCCTCACCAGTATTTTTTAATTCAGTTTTCATACCATCAAATGAATTTCTCTATTTCAATCATGTGTTGAAATGGGAAACTTCTTTTGATGTTGTGAATCAGGCTTTTTATCTTTAAGATCATTTTAGGTGTTTTTTCTGTGTTTTTTTTTGGGGGGGGGGTAGATAAGGACTTTTTAGTAGGTATAAGTTTCTAGATAAATATCGATGTCCCTTTGGGAATCTGCACAATTTCATTCTTTCTGTTAAAATTGCACTAGCAAAGAGATTGGTTTTGTCACTTGGAACCCCTGCTGTTTATTTCAGATGAGGATCTTGAATCCTTTTCTTAGCTGAATGGGTTATGAAATGTGCAGCAAACCTCAAGAGAAGTCAGTTACGAAGTTCTACTCTTTTTCCATAGCTCAGTAGTCCTTGTAAAGATTGTTAAATGGTTGTTGAGGGTGTTTTCCTCCCCAAAAATAACAGTTTCATTTTCAAATGGAATCTGAAAAGTCAACCTGAAAATTAATTTCAGACTAGAGGTTGAACAAAAAAAAAGGTATGCATAAATGCTGAAGGAGAAAAACCATTAAATACGTTTTTTAATCTACTTCAGGAAACAGCTGTCAAGACCATGGAACTGAGCAGGGACTTTATAACTCCTTCCTTTTACCCATAGTCATTGATAGTCATCGTCTTTTTTTTTGTTTTTTTTTTTGGACAAGCAGAGTTAAAGAGTAAAAGGTCCTCCTTTTCCGTTGGTTCACCCCTAAATGGTTGCCACGCTGTGGCCTGCGTGCTGCGCCGATCTAGAGCCAGGTGCTTCTCCTGGTCTCCCATGCGGGTGCAGGGCCCAAGCACTGGGCCATCCTCCACTGCACTCCCGGGCCACAGCAGAGCTGGACTGGAAGAGGAGCAAGGACAGAATCCGGCGCCCCGACCAGGACTAGAACCCGGGGTGCCGGCGCTGCAGGTGGAGGATTAGCCTAGTGGGCCATGGCGCCGGCCTACCCATAGGCTTCTGATTTAAGCAGTTTTAGCTCATTTGATTCTGAAAAATTCCTTTTTAAAATTTAGTCCACTAAGTGGGAACTGACTGGTTCAAAAGCAAGAGGCAATACAACCAAAAACCAAGACAAAGTTACAGAGCTGGTGTGTGTGCTGCCTTCTCTCCAGCAGGTTGTTACTCGGGAGGAGTGTCTTCCCTAGAAAACAGGTTTCTGTATTGATTCTAATCTGAATTCCTTTTTTTTTTTTTTTTTTATTGGAAACAGATAAATTTGCCACTGAATGTTCACTTTTTCTTTCTGGGCTATCTGTTTCATGGCTTTTTCTTTTGTTTCCCCTCTCCTACAAGGAAAGTATCTATCCAGAGATTTTGGGAAACCATGCCTTTAAATTAACTAACTGCTGAGTTCTACAGAATTGGAGAAAATTGATTATTTCCTTGTATTTCACAGACTGTATCCTTTTAAGTGACTTTTAAATAACTTCAAATGAAATCTGCAAAGACTCATACTCCCGCATCTGCAGTGGCTGCGGGTTTTGGATGCAGTATGCCACAAGGCCCTCACTAGTAATGGATAACAAGCAGTAGTAGCCTCTGAGGATGGGAACATGAATTGAACCCTCCTTAGTGGATCACTTCCCTCAGGCATAGCCATTTAAGCAGGTCGTACTCGGTTTCATAGCCTGCTTCTGCCTATCTCTTCCTTTCTTGCGTTGTTAACTATTTTTGAATGGAAAGTGTGGAAGGTAAGTTTTTTTGTTTTTATTAATTGTACTTAAATAGCAACCTTTAATATCATGTATTTCTGCCAGTTGCCTGAGTTCATAAAATAGTAAAAAAAAAAAAAAAAAAAAAAAAAAAAAAAAAAAAATTGGAGCATAGTGCTTTCCATTCAGTTGAATGTGTTTCTTCTTAAAAAGTCTGCTTTGTTTAGTTGTTAAATCCTGAAAAAAAGTTGACACATTTGCTAAACAGTTGTAGTAGTGTCCCCCTTATCCATGGGAAATAGGACCTGAAACTGTGAATCATGCTGAATCCTATCATGTAGACTATGTTTTTCCTAAACATCTGTACCTGTGATATATTCTCTTCGGCGTGCTAAGAGAATATAACGATGAGAGCAACATGCCGTAATCAAAGCTACTTAACATTTAGGAGTTGGGGCTGCCGTTTTGGCATAGCGGGTAAAGCCATCGCCTACAACACCAGCCTTCTGGAAATATGGGTGCCAGTTCATGTCCTGGCTACTCCACTTCTGATCCAGATCCCTACTAATGTCCTTGGAAAGCAGCAGAAGATGGCCCAGGTGTGGCAGATCTGGATGAAGCTCCTAGCTTTGACCTGGCTCTGATGTGGCTGTTTCAGCTGATTGCGGATTGCACCAGTGTATGGAAGAACTTTCTGTCTTTCCCTGTTTCTCTAATTCTTTCAAATAAATTAAAAAAAAAAAAAAGTTTTCTATTTCAGAAATTTAATTTGCCATTTAATAATTTTTAAGCCCCTCCCCCCCCCCTTTGTTTTTTTGGAGAGAAAGAACATGCGCTTCCGTCCTGGTTTATTTCCTAAATGCTCACAGTGACTTGAATCTTTGAGACTGAGCTGGAAACTTAACCCAGATCTGCTACATGGGTGGCAGGACCCATTCACTGGAGCTGTGACTGCTGCTTACTAGGGTCTGCATTAGTAGGAAGATGGTGTCAGGAACACTGGCTTTCCAGTGTGGGATGCAGCTTTCTGCTGGTGTCCGTATGGGATACGGGCACCGAGGCTGCGGTCTTCCCCGCTATGCCGCAGCGCCAGCCTCAACATGTAGTTTTTACAAAGTTAGGTTACTGTAGATTCCTGTTCTGGAAGTGTTGCTACATCAGTTGTTTGTAGTTTGTTAAATGAAGGAAAGTACACCACTATCCTTTAGACTAGGAAGCCTCTGACTTCGAAGATGTATAAACTGGAGGCTGCTTTCTCTTCGCTACCTCTTGTGTACTTAAGAGCCTTGTGGTCAGATAGTGCCCTCTTGTGGCACTTTGGTAAGATCATGGAGCTGAACCGCAGATATTTGACCTTGGAAATAGACCATTTGCAGGTCCCTGATAAATAAACCAATACTTGTATGGTTTGGTAATCCTATTTTAGTTCTTTTAAGCTTTGAACAGTGCATTCTCCAAGTGTTCCTTGGTATAAACTTGTTGTAACTGTACTTTTACAACCTTTCCTCTTAGTGGGATCTGTAAATTCTGCCTGCACAGAGAGGGGTGACTGGGTTGGTGAATGGACTGTTTTAATAGTCTAAATGCCAGAGAACCTGAGTAGTTACCTGTTCAGGTACCACAGCTTGCATTTCTTCCCTGCCTCCATTGACCTCAGAAGCTGTCTGACTCCCTGGGTCTGTGAAACTCTCAGCAGTTGCTAGGTCAGCATGATCTCTGTTTCATTTACTACAGTAAGGATTTTTATATTCTTTAAGTCACGGAATTCTGTCTCCATTTAAAATGTGCTGCAATTTTAAGTGATCTGTGTCTCATTCATTAAAACGATTCTTGTGTATGTTTTTGTACTTAACATGGGCACTATGTAGTGGAATTAAATATTTAAGCTTATATCCTTGCTTTGAAAACAAAACTGAAAATGAATGACAAGTGAGAGTAGGGAATTCAAAATGTAAAATAACAAAAACATGTTGGCAGTTTTTTTTTTTTTAATGTCGGAAATTCAGGGGTGAATGTTTGACCTAGTGAATAAGACACTGCTTGGGATGCCTGCATCTCATATTGGAGTGCATGGTTTTGTGTTCTGTCTCTTGCTCCCAGTTTCAGCTTCCTGCTAGTGCACACCCAGGAGGGAGGCAGTAGATGGTGACTCAAGTAATTGGGTTCCTGGCTGTGTCCTGGCCTGGTCCCAGCTGTTGTAGCCACTTGGGTAGTGAAGCAGAAGATAGATGGAAGAGCTCATTCTCTTTTGGGCTTTCAAATAAATAAATAAATAATTTTAAAAATTCAAACATTTTTTCCCTTCCCCTCCTTTTTCAGTTCTAGGTCTCGTTCCAGATCATATTCTCCAGCTCATAACAGAGAAAGAAATCATCCAAGAGTATATCAGAACCGGGATTTCCGAGGTCACAACAGAGGCTATAGAAGGCCCTATTATTTCCGTGGGCGCAATAGAGGCTTTTATCCATGGGGCCAATATAACAGAGGAGGCTATGGAAACTACCGCTCAAATTGGCAGAATTACCGGCAGGCATACAGTCCTCGTCGGGGCCGCTCCCGATCTCGGTCCCCAAAGAGAAGGTCCCCTTCACCAAGATCCAGGAGCCATTCTAGGAACTCCGATAAGTCGTCTTCTGACAGGTCAAGGCGCTCCTCATCTTCTCGTTCTTCCTCCAACCATAGTCGAGTTGAGTCTTCTAAGCGCAAGTCTACAAAGGAGAAAAAGTCTTCTTCCAAGGATAGCCGGCCTTCTCAGGCTGCCGGGGATAACCAGGGAGATGAGGCCAAGGAGCAAGCATTCTCTGGAAGCACCTCTCAAGATACTAAGGCATCTGAGAGCTCAAAGCCATGGCCAGATGCCACCACCTACAGCACTGGTTCTACATCACGTGCCTCTGCGGTTTCTGAGCTGAGTCCTCGGGAGCGAAGCCCAGCTCTCAAAAGTCCTCTCCAGTCTGTGGTGGTGAGGCGGCGATCACCCCGCCCCAGCCCTGTGCCAAAACCCAGTCCTCCACTTTCCAACACATCCCAGATGGGCTCAGCTCTGCCGAGTGGTGCTGGGTATCAGTCTGGGACACATCAAGGTCAGTTCGACCATGGCTCTGGATCTTTGAGTCCATCCAAAAAGAGCCCTGTGGGTAAGAGTCCACCGGCCACTGGCTCTACGTATGGCTCATCTCAGAAGGAGGAGAATACTGCTCAAGGAGGAGCAGCCTATACCAAGAGGCAAGTATCTTGTTTCCCCTGCCTCCTGTGATTTATCTCACCAGTTGATAGTGTAATTGTAATGTGATCTAAGTTAGAGCTCTGATTAATGGTAATGAGGTAATCTCCATTTCCTAAACTTTTCATTAGCAAACATTAAAAGCATCACCCAAGGAAACCTTTAGCTTAACTCTAGCTTTCCTACCTTCCTGAATTTGTATTGCAGCATAAAGTGTCTTTAGACTCCTCTGCAATGATGTTTTCACATTTAAAATTTGCCTTGGATTCTACCAATGTAAGCCAGAGAACAGTAGAGATTTGTGGGTCAGCTATCAAAAAAATATGATCTTTGCCAAAATGAATGGCCATTGGAGCTGTTAGACCCTCTAGGACCCACCATCTACTGTGTATGATCTGCATCCGCCCATCATGGTGAAGCGCTGCACCCTCACAACCTCCTGTTGAGACTGGGCAGAATGGGAAAGTCCAAGGCTTAGTCCAGGAAGGCCTTGTCTTAAAACCATAAGGTGGGTGTGTGTCCCAGTAGAAGCCAACCAGGCTCCGTGTTAGGAGAGGACATGACAGTGCTTCCATCCTTCTACCCTGGGGGACACGGTGAGTTGGAACGCAAATCTTCTGTTTGTGTGGTTGGTTGGATGGATTGGGATGGTGGAGAGGTTATAGGGAAGTTGCATTGGGGCCAGCTAGATGTCAGGTGATTGACCTAGTGAGTGGTTTCCCTTTTCCTTTGTTTTCTTTTATTACTGCATTCTTCGATGTCTTAATTTCTTGATTCTTCCCTGCCTTATTAATGCAACTCTAAGGTGGTAAAGCTTTGTCCGTTAATGGTACAGATTACAGATGTTCAGAATCTGTGTGCATTCCTGCCTTTAGCAAGTCTACTTTAAAGTGTAAATTTTGTTCCTTGGCAGGGGTGAGAATCCCTTTTTAGAAGCCTTGAGCATGAGCTCTAACTTTCCCTAAGAAGGAAGATATGATTTTTTGCTGCCACCAGCCCTCTTCCCTGTTAACAAGTACTTTGTTTTTATTTGTGTTCACAGTCCATTTCATAATTAGATCTTCTAGGTGACCTGACGCAATTTTGAAGCCTTTTTTGAGGCTTGTATTTCCAAATGTGAGTTGTATAAAAGCAAAACAGTCCAAGGTTGAACATTCTATGTTAACTTTGCTGAAAGCAGATTGTAAGGGACTGAGTGAAGGTTGGTAAGACTTAATTTTTTTCCCTTAGACCACGTTACAGGTAAGTAGGTTTCTGTTTTGTTTTTTTGTACCCTAAAAATAACTTCTATTTTCTTTTTGGTTGTTTTCGTAAAGCGTAACTGCATGGACCATATATTTTTCTCCAAATTGCCAAGTTCATAGATCTATGAAGGAATGATAATAATTGCAGAAATTACTAAAAAGTAAACAAGTAGAGAGCATTTTGGTCATATTAGAGTCCAAAAGACATGTTTGTTCAGAGAATGAAAGCCAGTAGATGGGTGCTATTTTAGAGCAGATGGCTTAAGAAGCCTGTTGTGTGTCTTGCTTGTGTTTTTATAACCAGGTATCTAGAAGAGCAGAAGACAGAGAATGGAAAAGATAAGGAACAGAAACAAACAAATGCTGATAAAGAGAAAATGAAAGAGAAAGGGAGCTTCTCTGACACAGGCTTGGGTGATGGAAAAAGTAAATCCGAACCATTTGCTCCCAAAAGTGATACCGAGAAGCCTTTTCGGGGCAGCCAGTCTCCCAAAAGATATAAGCTCCGAGATGACTTTGAGAAGAAGATGACTGACTTCCACAAGGAGGACTTGGATGAACAAGATAAGGACAAAACTAAGGGGAGGAAGGAATCTGAGTTTGATGATGAACCCAAATTTATGTCTAAAGTCATAGCAGGTGCAAACAAAGGCCAGGAAGAGGAGAAGTCAGGCAAATGGGAGGGCCTGGTGTATGCCCCTCCAGGGAAGGAAAAGCAGAGGAAAACCGAGGAGCTGGAGGAGGAGTCTTTCTCAGAGAGATCCAAAAAGGAGGATCGGGGAGGGACCAAGAGAACCGAAAGTGGGCACAGGGGGTTTGTGCCTGAAAAGAATTTCCGAGTGACCGCTTACAAAGCAGTCCAGGAGAAAAGTTCATCGCCTCCCCCAAGAAAGACCTCTGAGAGCCGAGACAAGCTGGGAGCCAAAGGAGACTTTTCTTCTGGGAAGTCTTCCTTTTCCATTACTCGAGAAGCCCAGGTCAATGTCCGGATGGACTCTTTTGATGAGGACCTTGCACGGTGAGATATACTTCTTGATCCTCAAGGCTTTAGTGTTGTCTCCTAATCTCTATCCCTGAAGGTTATCTCCTTTATTTACCCCTGCCCAAGTTTCTACCTCTCTCTGGAATAGTATGTATGTGTGTCCCTGTGTCCCTGAGCCAGGGTGTTTAGGGGGCAGGATCACTGGGGTGGCAAGTGGTGCTTTCAGCCTTTGGTGACTGACTTGGTTGGTTGCTGGTTCCCTGTGCTTCTCTCTTGCTCTGTTCATCTCTGCCCGCCCCCACTCGTGTTTCTAACTGTATTCAAGTTGTCATTTGCCTGTACAGCCATCCAGGAGCCGTGTCTCCATTCCTAGCCAGATCACCAAAGTCTGTATCATTGGCCACCACTGTTGAATAACATTGCAGTTTATTATAGAGCTGGGCAAAAGCAGATTCCTCTTTATCTAACATCCTTCGCCCCCATACTTTAGGAAAAAGTGGCAATGCCCAGGAGGCTGGCTGTCTTTACTGAGTATAAACATCCTAGCCCTGCTTCGTTGCGTCACCTACTGAATGGTCTTAGCTGGCCAGGCTCCTTGATCTTCTGACATGCCTCCCTCTCATTTGCTATGTGTTGAAACTCCAAAAGCTGAATCACTTAGATTTAACACTTGACCCCACTTGAAGATTCCCAGCAAAGAAAGTGGGAACAGATTTTGACTGCTCTTTACCATAGCTATGTTGTGTTGAGGCTTCTGTGAACTTTGGAAAGGAGAAAAAGGAGTTTTGTGGATAGATTAAATTTTTTTTTTTTTTTAAGAAAGTAAGATGTTTTTATGGTTTAATGTTCTCTTTCTATATCTTGCTACATTGGCCTCCCTGTGTTTCTTTTTTAGACCCAGTGGGTTATTGGCTCAGGAACGCAAGCTTTGTCGGGATCTAGTCCATAGCAACAAAAAGGAACAGGAATTTCGTTCCATTTTCCAGCACATACAGTCAGCTCAATCTCAGCGCAGCCCCTCTGAATTGTTTGCCCAGCATATCGTGACCATTGTTCACCACGTGAAAGGTGAGACCAGACTCTATTTCTGTACTTGTAGCTTCCACTGTCATAAGCAGGAAGAAGAGTGAGCTGGTGAGGGAGCCTTGGGGGGCGGTGTGTGTTGGGGGGCCTCCTTTGTCCCTTTTGAAGAACCTTTGAAGCTAGGGGCTAGCTTGAAGGGAATTCCTTTTGGGAGAAATTTCTGTCTTCAGTTGCAGAAATAAAACATTTTGAAGTGCCAGTAACTTAAAATCATGACAGCAGGTGAAATCCTTAACATGAAGGTTTACAGTGTTTAAAAACTTAGGAGGTAGGAAGATGGCTCTTCTCCCTTCTAGCCATCTCTTCCAGACCTGTTGTGGATTTGTCACCAAATTACTCTACCATCCCCTGGACAAAAGGAAGTAGGCAAGTTGAGGAATGGCCAGCAGAAGTATGTGAGCTGGAGCAGTCACAACTTCCCTCTGAAATTTAAATTCCATCAGAAGTTGGTGCCGTGCTTCCAAGGGAAGTACGTGCCAGGTGTCTGTCTCTTCATGTCTCTGGCCTTAGGGAACTACACTGGAACTCTTTTTGCCCAGCGTTGGTCTGTGTCTGAACCAGATATTTTTGCTTCTTCTTTTCAGTGTGTTTGTTGTATGGGTTTGATAGCTTAGTCCTGTTTCCATGGTTGTAGATTTGTGCAGAAGTTGAGCATTGAATCTGCCCTTTGTAGAGTAACCTGTGTCTTTGAATCCCAACAGAGCATCACTTTGGGTCCTCTGGAATGACATTGCATGAACGCTTTACTAAATACCTAAAGAGGGGAACTGAGCAGGAGGCCGCTAAAAACAAGAAAAGCCCAGAGATACACAGGTGAGGGCCTCAACCTTGCATTGGAGTTTGTAATTAAAGACTTAGCAACTGCTGAAGTCATCTTAAATTCTGTGGCCAATGCATCTTGAATGGAAAATTTGGGATATCCTTCAGACTGGGAAGAGCTATGCACATTTGTGTTTATGAATAGAAGGGACACAAGCTGTGGTCTCTCTGTGGGCCTGCAGTGGGCATAAGGAAAACAGCTCTCTCCATACAGATGAACTCTATGTTCTGAGAGATGGCTAATAGTAACCTGGTCACTGTGGTCATCTGTAGGTAGAGTAAATGCTATTTCTTCTTCTTCTTTTTTTTTTTTTCTTTTTTTGAAGTTTTATTTTTATTTGAGAGGGAGAGACAGAGATCTTCCATCCTCTGGTTCACTATCCAAATGGCTGCAACAGCCAGGGCTGGGCCATGCTGAAGCCAGAAGTATGTAATTCCATCTGAATATTCTACGTTGGTGGCAGGGGTCCAAGCACTTGGGCCATCTTCTGCTGCTTTCCCAGGTGCATTAACAGGAAGCTGGATCAGAAGTGGAACAGGGTCTGGCACTGTGTTGTAGCAGATAAAGCTGCCTCCTGCAGTGCCGGCATCCCATATGGATTCTAGTTTGAGTCCTGGCTGTTGCACTTCTGATCCAGCTTTCTGTTAGGGCTGGGATAGCAGTAGATGCTGTCCCAAGTCCTTGGGCCTCTGCACCCATGTCGAGACCGACCCGGAGAAGCTGCAGGCTCCTAGCTTTAGATCCGCCCAGCTCCGGCCATTGTGGCCATTTGGGGAGTGAACCAGCAGATGGAAGTTCTGTGCGTCTCTGTGTCTCTTTCTCTCTCTCTGTCTTTTAATCTCTATAACCCTGATTTTCAAATACATAATTAAATCTTTAGGGAAAAATAAAAGTGGAGCAGTTGAGACTGGACCTTGCACCCAGATGGGATGCCAGCATTGCAGACAGCGGCTTAACCTGCTGTATCACAACACTAGCCCTTCTTTTTGAAAATTTTTGTTTTGTTTTTATTTAAAAGGTAAACAGATGAAATCTTCCATCCGTTGGCTTTCCCTCCCAATGCTCAGACTAGCCATGGATGTCAGAGACTTGCCACTGTGTGCCAACTCCCAGGATATGCTTTAGCAAAAAGCGGGTAGTCGGGTCACAGACCAGACACTGATATGGGATGTGGATATCCCAAGCAGCAGCTTTACTGCCACGACTACACCACGTGCCCACCCAGTTCTAGTTTCTTGAAGCAAACCTATGTATGGGAAGTCAGTTCTGTAGAAGATTTTTTTTTTTGGCCTGGGGAGAAGTAGAAGAGGAGTTTGTTAAAATTATCTTAAATGGTTTAAAAGCTCAGTAGACTTAAAGAATATCTCATACAGTTGTGAGAATCTATTCAGGAAATAGGGACTTTTTCTGGAAACAAAGTTTGGCTTTAATTCCTTAGTAGTCAATCCTTGTCTACTAGTATCTCACTAGGTAGGTAGGACCAAGTTTGTACAGCAGTGTTGGATTTAGGATCTGTTGGAATGGGTGTCATTCCTGGCAGTTGTTTCTCACCTAAACCTGATCTTTTTTTGTGTTGTTTTTTTTTTTCCAGTTTTTTTAAAAAAATGTGTATAAGGTGAACAAATTTCATTTCATATATACAGATTTAGAAACATAAATTTTCATCATAGGTTTAACCCTCCACTAAGTATTCAACAGATAGTAAGAAAAAAAGAGTATTCCTCAACAGTAGAGACAAGGGCTGTAAACAATATTCAGATCCCAAAATGTCGATTTTGCTCATATACATTACTTTTTTTGAACTCTGTTAGTTACTACAGATTGGGAAGAACATGGTATTTGTCTTTTGGGGGCTGGCTTATTTCACAAAGTATAATGGTTTCCATTTTGTTATGAAGGACAGGATTTCATTCTTTTTTTATAGCTGAGTAGTATTCCAAAGTATATTTATACAACATTTTTTAAAGATTTATTTAAAGTCAGAGTTACACAGAGAGAGGAGAGGCAGAGAGAGAGAGAGAGGTCTTCCATCTGATGGTTCACTCCCCAATTGGCCGCAACGGCCAGAACTGCACTGATCCAAAGCCAGGAGCCAGGAGCTTCTTCTGGGTCTCCCTCGTGGGCCATCTTCTACTGCTTTCCCAGGCCATAGCAGAGAGCTGTATTTGAAGTGAAGCAGCTGGGTCTCGAACCAGCGCCCATATGGGATGCCGGCGCTTCAGGCCAGGGCATTAACCCACAGCACCACAGCGCCGGCCCCTATACCACATTTTCTTTATCCAGTCATCGGTTGGCAGACACCTGGTTGATTCCACGTTTTAGATCCATGTTTAGATCCATGAATTGATCTGGAATAAAGATTGGGGTACAGACAGCTTTCATATGCTGAATACATTTTGTTTGGATAAATTCCCCTGCGTGAGATGGCCAGGTCATATGGTAGATCTATTTTCAGCTCTCTGAGGAATTTCCATACTATCTTCCACAATTGTTTTACTAGTTTACATTCCCACCAACAGTGTATTTTAGGGTACCCTTTTCCCCACATCCTCACCAACATTTATTGATTTTTGATTTCTGTATGAGAGCCACTAGGAGCTGACACTGTGGCGTAGCTAGTAAAGCGGCCACCTGCAGTGCTGGCATCACATTTGGGTGCTGGTTCGAGTCCTGGCTGTTCCACTTCTAGTCCAGCTCTCTGCTGTGTCCTGGGGAAGCAGTAGAAGGTCTTGATTTGCATTTCCCTGATCCTAAACCGAATCTTAATAGGAGAGTGATACTCAGATTCTCAAAAAGGAAGCTGCTCTTTGAGGTTAGCAAGACCTGGGTAGGATGAAATAATAGGTCTGGCTGTAGGTGAGAGAGCAAGAAAACAGCCTAGGAACATAGGATTTTTATGTATTTGTTTATTTTTTGAGAGTGGGAGACAAGCACCTAGATGCCCTTGATGGCTGGGACTGGGCCAAGACTGAAGCTAGAAGCTGGGAACTCAGTCAATCTGTGTCTCCCACATGAGTGTCAGGAACCCAGTCATTTTGAACCATCACTGATGCCTCCTAGGATCTGCTTTAGCAGGAAACTAGAGTCCAGAGCTAAAGCTGACTGTTGGACCCACTCCAGTACTGGATATAGGTGTCTCAATTGGTGACTGTTAGGCCAAACATCTGCCCTTGGAACTTGGGATTTTAAGTGTCTGTGTTTGCCTGCCTGTGGGACTACAAGAAATAATAAAAAGAAATGTTTGTGAATCTGTTACCTTGCTTTAGTAGTAGAATATTACCAGTAGTAATATGTAATTATACATATTTTTCTGTTTTCAATTTTAGGAGGATAGACATTTCCCCCAGTACATTCAGAAAGCATGGTTTGGCTCATGATGAAATGAAAAGTCCTCGGGAACCAGGCTATAAGGTGAACTGTTGCTTTGATCAGTAATTCCAACAAACTGAGTGCGTTGGGCATGAACTTGACAGAAATGTGTTTGTTTAAATTACTCTCTACTTAAGTTTGTGTTTTTCTTTTAAGGATGGGCATAATTCTAAAAATGAACTACAAAGGGTTAATTTTTATTAAATGTATCAACAACCTTTGTGAAGTGGTTAGAATATGGTAAATGACCCCAAAGTCTATTGAGGTGAGCTTGAGAAAAAAAAGAGAGGAGTTTTGGAACAAGTGCCCATGATGAGAGAAGAAACTTTTTGTGATATTTTTCTGCTTGTAAGTATTATCAAATCAACTGTATACATGCACTATTTGCAACCATGATTTCAAAAAGACATGCATGTCAGAGAAGAGTGAAATATTCTTAGCTTAACTTAGTAGACTGTTTATAAACAGCTGGTCCAGGTTTTTTTTTTTAACATTGTACCATATCTATCATCTGTTGGTTACTGCTACTTTAAAGCTGAACATTACCTTGGTAGCCCAGCTGCAGTTGCAATGATGTGCACATCAGCACTGTTAGAGATTAAAGCTTGGATGCAGTCTTTTACTGTGAGGTAACTAGATTGGGTTTTTGAAAATCTTAGTATTTATTGACCTTCATTCACATAATACAGTTGAAATAAAAAATTAGTGATGGCTGTTTTATGCTGCTGAAATCTTTTCTAAAAATATTAATTTTCAAGTTTTCCCAAATTTGTCTTGTTCGTTGAATGTAATGAGAGGCACTCTTGCATAGTCTCTCTTCTTCCACCCCTCTTCTCTCTCCAAATAGCAGTCAGGTTGGCACTAATAAGTGAAGCATGGAAGTGATCTCACCCTTCATGCCTTAGAGAGCCAGGTCCATTAGAGGTGTTGTCCAGCTGCCCAAGGGAGCGGTGGCTGTCCTGACCTTGCCTTTTCGTTTTGGTCTTTAAGGGGTGCAGAGGATAAAATGATAAACCTTCTAATCACTCCTGCTTTAATTAAAATTAAGCTTTATTTCACAAAAAAGTATAGTGGTTCTTGTAAGGATGATGTGAGGACAGAGTGAACTGCTCATTCCTTTCTCCTCTGAGAGCGTTCACTTCAGTTGGAAGGATTTGGTGTGTGATGGCCTTGAAATTTCCTTGCATCTTTTCCATCCTTGGGTTTCCTAAGAATCATTGAAAGCCACCCCTGGGATGGCCTGGGTTCTCAGGTGCTGGGTTCATACTGTCTCTGCAGCATATGAGCCCAGTAGTTTTTAAACTTTGACCTGGTATTGCCACTTTATGAAGGCTGTTGACGTTCCCCATTGTCTCTTTCTGGACACGAGTACACAGACAATTCCAAGTAGAGGCTAAGCGGTGGGTGGCCACTACAGTGTAGGTAGGGGAAAGTGGACATTTCCACTCTTGGTAGGGACCAAACTCCAAGCCAGTGTAACCAAGCTCCCAGAGCTGACACTGGCCTTCTCTGCCTGTAGATGAGCCGGTCATTACTAGACATTAGGAAATGAAGCAAACTCAATATATAACAGTTTCAGAAAGATACCAGCCTCATTGTTGTAGAGAACCAGACTTGAGCTCTGTGAGGGATCCTTATGAGGTGACTTCTGTGGGACATCCTGCATCCTTCCCAGACTTGGCTCATATGCCTCACATTCCTGGTGCTTCCTCTGCACCCCTCCATTGGAGTAAACACCACAGTTTGTGGGGTGGTTGAGTTGGCAGCCCTAAATCCCCAAAACCTTAATTTTGACTTCTCTTTTGGCAGGCTGAGGGAAAATACAAGGATGATCCTGTGGATCTCCGCCTTGATATTGAACGCCGTAAAAAACATAAGGAGAGAGATCTTAAACGAGGTAAATCAAGAGAATCAGTGGATTCCCGAGACTCAAGCCATTCGAGAGAGAGGTCAACTGAGAAAACAGAGAAAACTCATAAAGGATCAAAGAAGCAGAAGTACGTGAAACCCTTGAGTAGTCTTTTTGCCTTTCCCTTTGAGTTTCCACTGGACCTTTCAAGTCAGAGGGCTTTGGGGTTGGGAAGTGCAGCATCTCTTGTAGTTTCTTTGTACCATATAACTCTCAAGTAGCGTTCCTAGTTTGAAACTATCAAAGTGTGTGACCCTTGTCCAAGGAAGGCTTTGTGGGAGAAAATCTGTTAACCTGACTATAGGGATAGTACAGAGGCTCATTTGAGAATTCCTTTTATAACTGCTTTAGACATGTTTGTTCTTACAGCAAATTTTCATGAAGAGGATTTTTAGAAATGGCTCAAAGTCATTGTCAAGTAATAACACTGGTCAAAGAAAAAGGGTAAATTAGATAGGACAAGATTGTTGATTTTAAATGCCTCTTAAACTAGTTTCACAGACAGTGCCAAGAGAAGTGTTCCAAATACTCCTTAAACAAAGGTGGCATTGTTGAGTTTTGTAGGGCGGCATTCATGCCAGGGACTTGAGATTTCTATTTACGTTTTTGGAAGTGCTGTGACTTTTCAGTCATGTGTCCGTCCTTAAAAGGAGCAGAGATAAAGCCCCATACCTTCCCATAATAAGCAGTGCTTCTGCTGTGAGCTTCCAACTGGCAAGCATATTCTTACCCATTTTCTCGTGATAAGTTGAACAGTTGGTATGATACCCATTTTGACCATTTAGAAGGTAAAAGAAGCCAAGCTCAGTTCTTTGTCTAAGATCACAGATATTAGCTGACACCTAAACTCACATCTTTTGTTCCTCTTAGTCTCACATTCCCGTGTTACTTATGCATGAGGAGTTCTAGCAGCTCCCAGGACTTCCTAGAGATAAAAGGCTAGGTAGTCCTCCGTAGGGAATGGAAGTGGTGGATAGCAGGCCCTGAAAGCTGGCACAGGGGGAAAAGGCACAGATGCCCTCTTTTTTTTTTTTTTTTTTTTTTTTTGACAGAGTGGACAGTGAGAGAGAGAGAGAGAAAGGTCTTCCTTTGCCGTTGGTTCACCCTCCAATGGCCGCCACGGCCGGCGCACCGTGCTGATCCGATGGCAGGAGCCAGGTGCTTCTCCTGGTCTCCCATGGGGTGCAGGGCCCAAGCACTTGGGCCATCCTCCACTGCACTCCCTGGCCACAGCACAGAGCTGGCCTGGAAGAGGGGCAACCGGGACAGAATCCGGCGCCCCAACCGGGACTAGAACCCGGTGTGCCGGCGCCGCAAGGCGGAGGATTAGCCTAGTGAGCCGTGTGCTGGCCGCCCTCATGTATTTCATATTGAGTCTGGATAGCCAATTCTGATTTCTTTCCCTGGTACACATGCATTTTTACCTCTGATTTCCTGTGTGTTTTGGACAACTAGTGATTTGGGCAAGGGAGAAGTCATAAGCCATGTTTGCCATTAATATGTCACCCTGTGGTTTACAACTGAAGAATGACTTAAAATGCCAGGATTCAACTTTGGGGCCTTTTCAGAGCCTTTGTTTTGAAAACCTGTGGAAATTGCACTCATTTTTAGTGGGATAGAGTTATACTTTAAAAATAAAAAGATTTATTTATTTATTTGAAAGGCAGAGTTATGCAGAGGCAGAGGGAGAGAGAGAAGTCTTCTATCCGTTGGTTCTCTCGCCAGATGGCTGCAGTTGCCGGAGCTGTGCCGATCCAAAGCCAGGAGCCACGAGCTTCTTCTGGATCTCCCACCTGGGATGCTGGCACTGCAGGTGGTGGCTTTACCCACTATGCCACAACGCCAGCCCCAAGTTACACTTTGTTAAAAATTGCTTATTTTTGTCTACTTGAAAGAGATGGGGAGAGGAAGGGGGATTCTGTCTGTTGGATCACTCCTCAAATGCCTGCAACAGCCAGTTACAGGCCAGACCTAAGCCAGGATCCCAGAACTCCATCTGGGTCTCACCTGGGTGACAGGGGCTTAAGCACTTGAACCATCATCTTTTGTCTCTCAGGGTATATTAACAGGAAAATGGATGGGAAGTGGAGTAGCCAGGACTCCCAGTTGCACTCTGATACTGGATGTGCACATCCCAAGTGGCAATTTAACCAGTTATGCCATAAAGCCCACCCAAGAGTTATACTTTTGGGGTCAGCATTGTGGTGTACCAGATAGAGCTACCACCTGTGACACAGGCATCCCATATGGTGCCAGTTCATACTCCGCTGCTCTACTTCTGTCCAGCTCCCTGCTAATGTGCCTGGGAAAGCAGCAGAAGATGGCCCAACTGCTTGGGCCCCTGAAGAAGCTCCTGGCTCAGGCCTGGCCTGGTCATTCTGGCCTTTGGGGAGTGAACCAGAGGATAGAAGGCGCCTCTCTCTGTCTCCCTCCCTCCCTCCTCCTTACCCCCTACCTTTCAAATAAATAGTATCTTTTTTAAAAAATGTTACATGGGGCTGCCTCTGTGGCACCCTGTCGCTGGGCCAGAATTCCATATGGGTGCCGGTTTGAGTCCTGGCTGCTCCACTTCCTACCCAGCTCTCTGCTATGGCCTCGGAAATCAGAGAATGGCCCAAGTGCTTGGGCCTCTGCACTTGGAGACCCAGAAGAAGCTCCTGGCTCCTGGCTTTGGAGCGGCCCAGCCCCAGCTGTTGTGGCCTTTTGGGGAGTGAACCAGTGGGTGGAAGATCTCTTTCTAACTCTGCCTTTCAAATAAGTAAATAAAAGTTATACATATGAATTGTAAGAATGCTGTGACGGTAACTTTGGGGTTTTTTTGTGAGCAGGTGCTGGGAAGAATCAGTAGGGGAGACAGGCTGTTTTCCATACAGGATAACTGAGGGAAGGAATGATAGGTTACTGAGACATGACTGGCTTCTCCCTAGAAGTTCCCCTATGCTCTTGGGAGCCTGGCTTTTCAACCTTTAGTATATAGACAGTGACTCATCATGCTAAGCTAATTTTCCCTAGTCTGTAATTTCCCCCAGATGAAGGTAAGGCAAGGCAAGTAACTCTGGGAAGAGTTTCACCAGATCCTAGGGTTAATAACACAATCTGTTTGAGCTCAGTGGGAGGTGGGGTGTGGAGTAGTGGTATAATTAGCCAGTTAGGTTTGAATCCAGGTTCTGCCCAGTTCACCTGAGTCTCCTCTGTCCATAAAATGAGAGGAATAGTCGTAAATAATTATAGTGCTATTTACTGTATGCCTGCTATGTCAGTGTAGAGTGTTTAAACTTATTATTTACATAATATTTAGAGCGACCCTATAAGACGGAGTAGCATCCCTGTGAAAATTAGAAAATAGAAAGCTCCGTCAGATGGTATGATGTAAAGCTGTGGCCCATCACAGATAAATTGCAGAGGTTTGTTTATTTGAGAGAGAGATGTCCTCTGTCTGTTGGCTCACTCCCCAAAAGGGTACTATAGCCAGGTCTGGACTAGGCTGAAGTCAGGAGCCCAGAACTCCTTCTGTTTCTCCCACACGGGTGGCAGAGGAGCTCAAGTACGTGGGCTGTCTTCCAGTGCTTTCCCAGACTCATTACTAGAGAGCTGGATTGGAAGGGGAGCATTCAGGACTCTGACAGTGGGATGCTAGCATTGCAGGTAGCAGTTTAACCCACTGTGCAGCAATGCTGACCCCAAACATGACTATTGGAATTAGGGGATGGGGCTGCTGCTGTGGCACAGCAGGTAAAGCCACTGCCTACAGTGCTAGCATCCCAAATGGGTGCTGATTCGAGTCCCAGATGTTCCACTTCTGATCCAGCTCTCTGCTATGGCCTGGGAAAGCAATAGAAGATGGCCCAAGTGCTTGGGTCCCTGCACCAGCATGGGAGACCTGAAGGAAGCTTCTGGTTCCTGGCTTCAGGTCAGCCCAGCTGTAGCCATTGCGGCCATTTGGGGAATGAACCAATGGATGGAAGACTTCTCTGTCTCTCTGTCTGCCTCTGCCTCTGCCTCTCTGTAACTTCTATTTTTGAAATAAATAAGAAAAAAAGAATGGGGGGTGAGCTGTTCTTAGGTTGTTACAGACACACTTCTGGTTGCTCTGTGTTTCGTGTTGGTGCTACTGCAGCAGAAGGCTGTTTCCTAGAGGCTCACTGCATTCCCTGGTTCTTTTCTTTGCATAGGAAACACAGGAGAGCACGAGACCGGTCCAGATCCTCCTCCTCCTCCTCCCAGTCATCTCACTCCTACAAAGCAGAAGAGTACACCGAGGAGACAGAGGAGAGAGAGGAAAGCACCACAGGCTTTGACAAGTCCAGACTGGGGACCAAAGACTTTGTGGGTCCAAGTGAAAGAGGCGGCGGCAGAGCTCGAGGAGCCTTTGTAAGACCCTTCCCCTTTCTCTGTGCCCCTTGGTCCTGCCAGTTCTGGTTGTTTCATCAGAATGCCAGTTCTGTTGCCTTTACTGTAAGTAATGTAGTTGATAGGCCCCTGCCTCATCCCTCAAGACTTCCCGTGTTTAGTTACTTTTTTGTTCATTATCACTTAGCCAGAAAGCTTCTAATGGCTTCTGGTTTCAGAAGTTCCCCATTAACCTGAGTCCTTCAGTTCGTAGGGAGATCCTTGGACCATATTTGTCTTTGTCTAGGCTGTGGATTTGAGATGAACAGAAACAGGCTAGAAACCAACTGACATGCCCTGACTGCAGAGCAGTTGTCCTGTGCCAGAAACATACTTGAACAGAATGCAGGCAGTTGTTTTGCCATTTCTGATGTCCTTTGTTGCTTTCCCCCATTTATTGCCACAGCCATTTCGAGCCAGAGGCAGAGGCTGGGGCAGAGGCAACTACTCTGGTAACAACAACAACAGCAGCAACAATGATTTCCAAAAGAGAAACCGGGAAGAGGAATGGGACCCAGAGTACACACCCAAAAGCAAGAAGTATTACTTGGTATGTGTCTGGGGATAACCAGGAAGGGCTAGAGAGCCTTGGGCACATACAGTAACTGATACCAAGGCCTTAGTTGGTCCAAAACTGTGATTACTTTCTTAAACTTTATTTATTTGAAAGGCAGAGTTAGATCTTACATCCTCTGGTTCACTCTCCAAATGGCTGCAGGAGCCAGGAGCTGCTTCTGGGTCTCTCATGAGTTTGCAGGACCCCAAATGCTTGGGCTGTCTTCCACTGCTTACCCAGGCACATTAGAATGGAGCTGGATCAGGAGTGGAGCAACTGGGACTTGAACCAGCACCCATATGGGACACAGATGCTACAGGCAGCAGCTTAACCCAGTGCATCACAGTGCCGGTCCCTGTGATTAAATGTGCAGACATACTGCACTGGGGTATGTGCACTTTTTGGACAATAGTGTTTGCTACATGAGTATTCTCTAGAGACTGTGCTGTTCTCAAAAGAGTTTATCATCTAAGATGTTTTTTGGAATCTAGGATAAGCAAGGAGTGTTGCTCTTGCCTTTTTAGTTTGTGAACTGATTTTACTGCTCACCTACCCCTATCTTCAGCCTCCCTGCTGTGATAGAGCCATCACACCCTCCCCTGATGCCGGAGTTCTACTGT
This sequence comes from Oryctolagus cuniculus, assembly GCF_051225735.1. Classification (NCBI taxonomy): domain Eukaryota; kingdom Metazoa; phylum Chordata; class Mammalia; order Lagomorpha; family Leporidae; genus Oryctolagus; species Oryctolagus cuniculus. The sequence continues at coordinate 137,141,654 of NC_142873.1, read as the reverse complement.
GTCACTCCCCAGGGCGAGATTGACAGGAAAGACAACTCGGGATCTCCTTAAGGAAAGAGATCCGCCTCCAGCGTGAAATGCCCTGGAGCTTCTCTGATCTAAGCTGTTGATCATTCCCATGAGCTTCTGGGCCTCTCTCTGGTTGGGGTTTTTTCTAGGCTGGATACCAAGCCAGTCAGTGAGCTCTTGGCTTTGCTGTCAATAGCAGGCTCAGACTCCAGCAGGTGTGTGTCTGAGCGTTGCAGCCAAGGTCAACTTGCAGCTCAATCTTCATCCCCAGTAGAATGGTTGGCATGGGTCTGCACGGTCAGTTGCACAGCTAGGAAACAGGTTTGTTATCACTGTGCAGGGTCACCCTCACTTCTCTAGGGCTACGGGAAACTGCTTTGAGGCTTTTAGAGGACCCTTGAGCCTGTCTCTAGGGAAATGTACATGGCAGGGCCGAGGGTAGTGCCCGAGTGGGAGCGATGTAAAGTCCTTCTCCTCTCCCCTGTCTGCCACCTGAACAAGCCTTGCCAGCCTGATTGCTGTGTGTGGTTAAGCTGAGCTCTGCAAGCCTGAGGCTCTAGCTTGTTGGGTGGGTGGTTTAAACTCTTTGAAGCAGTAGGACAGTAGAGGTAATGTATGATTTCCAGAATGCTGTCATTCTTTCATTGGATCCTTTGTTTCATGAAATCATCATAGCAGGGCTTTTTGAGATATATATAGTAAGTGTTTTCCCTTTGCCAACACACTCCTCGCATGAAAAACTCAAGAGGGGAGAGACAAGATGGGTGGAGGGTGGGTAGAGTGCTGGGAAGAGCTGGAATCCCTGCTGTGTTCTGAATGATGCTCTTCCAGCTGCCTAAGCACCACCCAGTTCACACAGTTCCACATTTTCACGTGATAGGCTTTCTCAGACCCCTCCTTTCAGAGGCCATGTACTAATTAATATGGGAAGTTCCTTATGGTACTTAACTGTGTTCCCTCATTTGCTTAGTGGGACGTGATAGGTCGGGTAGAGGGGAGGATTCAGTGAGATACTGCTTTAGTGCTAGGTGAATGTTTTCTCGTTAGGCCCAAGCTTCTCCCTTAGGAGAGAGTTCCTAGTGCACGGAGCTGGTACGCCCTTAGACCTGAACCAGTGGCAATTTTGGAGGAGAGCAACAGCAGTGAGGACAGAAAAGAGGAAAAGGTTGGGTTTGGGCCCAGGTTATTCTGGGAAGGGAACATTCGGGTGGCTGCCCTGACACTGATGGCAATCTTCTTTCCTCTCAGCATGATGACCGGGAAGGCGAAGGCAGTGACAAGTGGGTGAGCCGGGGCCGGGGCCGAGGAGCCTTTCCCCGGGGCCGGGGCCGGTTCATGTTCCGGAAATCGAGTACCAGCCCCAAATGGGCCCATGACAAGTTCAGTGGGGAGGAAGGGGAGATCGAAGACGACGAGAGTGGGACAGAGAACCGAGAAGAGAAGGACAATTTACAGCCCACAACCGAGTAGGGGCTGCTCTTGGAGAGAGAGCCCTTGTCCAGGGGAGAGCGGCACTGGGAAGATGGCTGGTGAGGAGTTAAAACAGGAGCCTCAAGAAGATTCTGAAAATCCCACCCCCACCCCTTAACCAGCCACGCGGAATCCTGCTGCAGTGCAAAGCATCCCTGACGCTGCGTCCCACTGGACAGAGGGGCTGGCCACAGAGCCTGGGGGCAAGCCCTGCTCTCAAGAGAACACAACACACTGGGCTGCAGCTGTGTTTCTCATTTGTTGTGGGGGTGTGGGTGGGGGCTGGGGTAGGGAGGGAGAGCAATGCTTGGATTTTGGTTTGTTTCCTATTAGAAGCCAACAGTTTTGTTCTTATTTCATTTCATTTGAGGCTAAGAGGACTGATTGATTCTCAGTCTCTTCTGCCCTGTCCTGATTTTAAAAGCCCTTTCTTTTCTTTTTAGGCATATGTAGTAATAGCAGAAAGATTTAATTTGGGCAACTTTGATTCTTAAAAAAACAAAGCATGTGAATAAATATTGAAGTGTTCACCTCAGTTTGGGACCAAACTGCTTGGATCTTTATAAAAACTGGTTTTGTATGTCAAGGAGGAGTTTAAGGCCTGTCTGACCACCTAGTGTTCCCCTTTTCTGCGCAGCCATGTTCGCACGGAGTTGCTCCTGGCCACACCCCACACCCTGCTCCTGAACTTTCTGATTTCTTCCGTGCTGGGCTTCCCATTCTCCACCAGCAGCCCCAGTTACTAAACTTTCTAGTCCTGCTGATCCTCTCAGCAACGGGTGGAAACTGGAGGGCAGTTTCTGGTCTGTTTTCTAAGAAACTTCTGAATTCTATTATCTTTACAAATATAAGATGAGAAAATAATTTTTTCAATATTTTTAGTAATCTTTTTATAAAATGAAAAGAAACTCCTATGATCGATTAAGGAAGGTGGTTATGGCTGGGTGGTTCGTGGGGTTTTTTTGGTGTGTGTTTTTGGTTAGTTTTTTTTCCCCTTTCTCTTTTTAACCTTAAGCTTTAAGTTGAAACATTCTCAGATATTTGGGGGGAGAGCATCCTCTTAAAATGGGTCCTGTGCTTGCCTTCTGGGGAGGCGGTCCTGAGCAGGTGAGTCATATGGCATTTATGCATATGTTATATGCGGACTGCACCCACCTCTTCCCCTGCCTTTGCCTCTTGGGTTGTTGTGCTACTTTCCTCTTATTTGCTACATTTCTATAGTTAAGTTGGTTTTACTTGGATGATTCATGTTTAGGGGGAAAAATGAAAAACATCCTTAAAATTTGTTTCAACTCCTCCTGCAAATAAAAACAATAAATGAAGTGGCAGATGTAAATGGCTTGTGTTCATTGTTACCCTGGAGTGTGTGTGTGTGTGTGTGTGTGTGTTGGGGTGGGGATGGTAGATGCCAGCCACAGCAGTTTCAGGAAACCTGAAGCAGATAAGGCAGGTGTGGGGGCTGTACCTAGACTTCTGCTTAGCCCTGTCCCCAGGAGCCCCCCCCCCACTTCAGCTGTCCCTAGGAGGCAACTGCAGCATCTCCTCTGCCCAGCAGTAACTCCCCACTTGGACCCCCTGATTTTCCTTCATCCTGCACCTTGGACACCCTAGGAGAACCAGGTTTTTGCACTATGGTGTCATGGGCAAGGACTTTGGCTTGCTCTGTGTTGGGGCAGAGGTCAAGGGGTGTAGTTAACAGACTCAGCCTTTCCTGTTCACTGAGCAGGAAGACTACCTGCCCAGGCCGCGTGGGACTGGCTTTAAGTGGGCCCTAACCTTCAGACTCTGGCCACCTCTGAGCTGACTGTAAGGCAGATAAAAGTGCAGTTCTTCCTGCCTTCCCCACAAGGAGAAGCTGGAGGTGTTTTCTAAAACCAAACTAGGTCCTAGGGTCCCCAAAAGCAGGGGGTTTTGTCTTTGCCCTTTCCTTCCTCTGGGCGGTGGTTGGGGGTGGGTTTGGGGTGGGGACCAGGCTGGGGGGAGAGAGTGGAGATTTGAAGTACACACACAATAGTTTTGTGTGTGAAGATTTCCGGAAGTACATGCACAATAGTTTTGTGTGAACCCGGAGTAGGCGCCACCTACATACAAGGCCTAGCTTAGAGCAGTCACTGCCTGCTGGGGGCCCCACCCAGGTATGTGCCTTTCCCCACCCCTTCCCCTGCAGCTAAAAACTTAACGAGCCAAGAGGATGGGCCTGGGATGGGCCCTGTCAGTGGTGGGTGGGAGCCTCAGGGCCAAGGCTAGGAGCAGAGGAAGCAGCTAGATTCCGATTTTGGTGGGTGAGGAAGAATCTGAGGATCTGTGACCCCAGCACGGGCCTGTGACCCTGGAGCTCTCTCCCGTGGGTTGGGGGCTCAACTTGTTGAGCAGGGCCGCCCCCTCTCACACCCACTCCCAACACCTGGAGCCCAACCTATCAGCTCGCTCTCCGCCTCCTTGGCCTCGGTCTCACAGCCCGTCCCACCTTCCCTCCGGCCTAGTACTCAGCTGCCAGCGGTACCTGCCAGGCTCTGGAGGGCTCCCGGGAAGCCATGGGTATGTGCACCTGGACTGGGGGGCTATTCTCTGCAATCGTGTGGGAACGGCACAAGCCCGCGCCACCACCCTACTCCCTCGCTGTCTTCTACGCGGAGCCTGGGACTCGCCTGGGGAGGCGCCCGCCGTGGCCCTTCTGAGCCGCACCCCGCCCGGTCATTCGCCACAGAGGTCCTGGTCCTGGCCGGATACCGCGCGCAGAAGGAGGACGAATTGAGTCTGGCACCTGGGGACGTGGTCCGGCAGGTGCGCGAAGGGCCCGCACCGGGCTGGCTCCAAGGAGAGCTGGATGGCCGTTGTGGCTTCTTCCCTAAGCGCCTGGTACAGGTGAGGCTGGGGCTGGAGAGAGCTGCAGGTCCCGGCGCGGACCGCCTGGGAGCTGAGCACCCCCTTCTGGTGCTCTCAATCCCAGGAGATTCCAGAAACACTGAGGGCCACCGGGGAAGTGCCGAGACCGCGCTGCGCGCGCCGCCGAGGTAAGCACCTAGGCCAGCGGACAGGTGGAGCCAGCGAGGCTCGGGGACCGGCCCGGCTGTGGGAGGGGCCGTGAGGCCATTTTGCGGTCTCTGATTGGCCCTGGAGTACAATGCACCGCCCTAGGGCGGGGCCCAGTGGCCCCCACTGTGAACGCTTGCGACCAGCCCCTCCCCCAGCTTAGCGGACTGGGTCCCTTTCAAGCCGCTTCACTCCCCGTATGACCCAGATCACCCCGCCGCATCTCCGGGCCCCCAAAAATGGTGCAAAGTGAACTTCAGCTACAGCCCGGAGCAGGCGGACGAACTGACCCTGGAAACTGGGGAGATTGTGGAAATGATAAAGGAGGTGAGGCTTGAGGTGGTGAGAGGGTTTGGGAAGATGACGGGGCACCTCTCCCGAGGACGGGCAGAGGGTGGAGTGGAGTGGGGGCCATGGCAATGGCGAGCCGCGCTGAGAGCAGAAACCAGGGGACAAGGGTGGAGGGGGTCCCCGGGCAGAGCCGAGGGTGGGAGAGTTCTGCAGACTCTTGGAGCCGAACTAGAAGCCCCTAAGTCCTCCTCCTCCCTAGATTGAGGACGGCTGGTGGCTGGGGAAGAAGAACGGGCAGCTGGGAGCCTTCCCATCCAACTTTGTGGAGTTGCTGGACAGTGGGCCCCCAAGTGAGACCTCGACCCTGTGACCCCGAGACCCCTGGGACCAGTCTCTGCGATCTCCAGTGACCCTCCCAGTGGCATGAGCCTGTGGTTCACACCTCCTGACACTGTGACCCCTTTGACCCTGTCCCTCGACCTTGCCTGTGAATTAGCAAACCCCCCTAACCTCCCTTTCCCCGCCTCCAGGCCTTGGAAACTCAGACATGCCTTCCATCTGCCCTGGTGCCCAGCGGCCTCCCAAGGTAAAGTGGGTCAGAGGGGACACAGGGGCAGTGAGTCCCTCCTGGGTGGGCGGAGGCTCATCTTGGTCCTCCCTGCCCACCCCACTAGCTGAGTAGCCTGGCATATGACAGTCCTCCAGACTACCTGCGGACAGGTGAGCACCCTGCCCCGTTGTCAAGCCACTCTGACTTGGGGCTGGGGGAAGCAGCTAGCCTGATGGAGGAGGGAGGGGCTGACTGATGGGGGAGCCCTGGGCACCGGGAGACTGACCTGCCCGCAGTCTCCCACCCTGAGACCTACAGGGTCCTGTTTGACTACCAGCCCGAGGCGCCGGACGAGTTGGCGCTGCACAGGGGGGACGAGGTGAAAGTACTGAGGAAGGTAGGGAGGGCTGGGGAAGGGTGTTGGGGAGGGCTGGGGCCTGGGATGTGGGTTGTCTGGGGGACTCGCTCACCTCCCGGCTCACCTCCCCTTCCAGACCACCGAGGATAAGGGGTGGTGGCTGGGAGAGTGCCAAGGCAGAAGAGGAGTTTTCCCAGACAACTTTGTGCTCCCACCGCCCGCCGTGAGTACTGAGCCACACACGCCGTGGCGGGCAGGCAGTTTTGGAAAGGTTTGGAGGTCGTGGCGCTCACGAGAGGCAGCTGGAGGGTCCCCCCAAGGGAGGGTGGACCCAGACGCAAGGCGGCTCTTTGGGGTCTGATACTCCTTTTCTGCACAGGTCAAGAAGCTGGGCCCACGCAAAGTGGCATCTCGGGAACCAGGTGGGTGTCAGGGAGGTGGGTGCCTGGGATTTGGGGGTGCCTCCTGGGAGACCCACCAGTTCTGTTGCCCCTGCACACCCACAGCCCACCAGTGCTCCAGTACGCCCCCACAGGAGCTCCCAGGAATGTGTGGGAATCCAGTGGTGGGTCTGTTTGGGTGTGTCTGTGTGTTTGTGTTTCTCGGCGCGCCTTGAGAATGTGGCTGTCGGTGAGTGTAGATCTGTTTCACGTAGCAGGGAAATGTGCGGCTCGGTATCTGTGTGACTACGCTTTCACACGCTGCCTTCAGTGGCTCAGAGAGGGATCCAGTTGAATTCCGTGCCCTGTATCACCCGGTGGCAGCAGATGTCATTTTTTGTGAATCTGCAAAGGTACAAAGCAGCATTTCATTGTGAACTTACCTTGCACTTCCCTGGTTTCTAATACTTCGTAGGAGTTCTTTGAGAATGCGACGTGTGAAAACACTATGGAAATGCATATTATAAAGTCTCCTTGTTTTCTGAATGCCACTTCTTTAAAAAAAAAAAAAGATTTATTTATTTGAAAGAGTTACATGGAGAGAAGGAAAGGCAGAGAGAGAGAGAGAGAGAGAGAGAGAGAGAGAGAATATCTTCCATCCCCAATTGGCAACAATCGTTGGAGCTTCTTCTGGGTCTCCCACATGGGTGCAGGGACCCAAGCACTTGGGACATCTTCTATTGCTTTCCCAGGCCACAGCAGAGAGCTGGATCAGAAGTGGAGCAGCCGGGACTCAAACTGGTGCCCACATAGGATGCCAGCACTGGCTTTACCCGCTACACAACAGCGCCAGCCGCATGATACCACTTCTTTATGGGTATACATGTTGCCAATATTTTGTTTTATTTTTGATTTTCTTTTTTAAAAGATTTATTTTTATTTTATTTGAAAGAGATACAGAGAGAGAGAGAGAGATTTTCCATCTGCTGGTTCACTCTTCAAATGACTTCCTGTAATAGAAGGAAACTTAGGGGGCCGGCGCTGTGGCACAGCAGCTTAATGCCTTGGCCTGAAGCGCCGGCATCCCATATGGGCACTGGTTCAAGATCTGGCTGCTGAGCCGGCGCCGCGGCTCACTAGGCTAATCCTCCGCCTTGCGGCGCCGGCACACCGGGTTCTAGTCCCGGTTGGGGCGCCGGATTCTGTCCCGGTTGCCCCTCTTCCAGGCCAGCTCTCTGCTGTGGCCCGGGAGTGCAGTGGAGGATGGCCCAAGTGCTTGGGCCCTGCACCCCATGGGAGACCAGGATAAGTACCTGGCTCCTGCCATCGGATCAGCGCGGTGTGCCGGCTGTGGCGGCTATTAGAGGGTGAACCAATGGCAAAGGAAGACCTTTCTCTCTGTCTCTCTCTCTCTCTCACTGTCCACTCTGCCTGTCAAAAAAAAAGATCCGGCTGCTCCACTTCCAGTCCAGCTCTCTGCTATGGCCTGGGAGAGCAGCAGACGATGGCCCAAGTCCTTGGGCCCCTGCACCCGTGTGGGAGACCCAAAAGAAGCTCTTGGCTCCTGGCTTCGGATTGGCACAGCTCCGGCCATTGCAGCCAATTGGGGAGTGAACCATCGGATGGAAGACCTCTCTCTGCCTCTCCTCTCTCTGTGTAACTTTGACTTTCAAATGACTAAATAAATAAATCTTTAAAAAAAAAATAAAAAGGAAGGAAACTTAGGCCAGGTGATATCTTTTCTTTTTTCCTTCCAACTTTTTCTTGGAGGGCCAATGCAATGGCATAGTAGGATAAGCCTCTGCCTGCAGTGCCAGCATCCCACATGGTTGCCAGTTCAAGTCCCGGCTGCTCCACTTTTGATCCAGCTCTCTGCTATGGCCTGGGAAAGCAGTGGAAGATAGCCCAAGTGCTTGGGCCCCTGCTTCCACATAGGAGACCCAGATGAAGCCCCTGGCTCCTGGCTTCGGGTGGGCCCAGCTCCAGCTGTTGCAGCCATTTGGGGAGTGAGCCAGCAGATGGAAGGCCTCTCTCTCTGCCTCTCCCTCTCTGTCTGTAATTCTGCCTTTCAAATAAATAAATCAATCTAGAAAAGTTTTTAGGATTTATTTATTTTTATTTACAGAGAAAGGGACAGACAGAAAGAAAGAGATGTTACATCTACTGGTTCACTCTCCAAATGGCTACAGTGGCTGAAGCTGGGCCAGGCCGAAGCCAGGTGCTTCATCCTGGTCTCCTATATGGGTGCAGGGGCCCAAGCACTTGGGCCATCTTCTGCTGCTTTTCCAGGACCATTAGCAAGGTGCTGGTCCGTAAGCAGAGCAGCCAGAACTCGGACTGGCATTCAGGTAGTGGCTTAACCCACTTTGCCACTACACCTGCCCTGTATGTTGCCAATATTTGATTGAAGTTTGTGGCCTTTTTTCTTCTATATGGACAGAAGTTCTTAAATTTAGTGCAGTCAATGGTTAGGATGTTTCTTGTTTAAAAAAATCCTTCTTGTCCCGAATTCAGAAAGACAGTTGGCTATATTTTCTTTAGCACTTTTGAAGTGTTGCGTTTCATATGTAATTGCTTTCATCAAAGTAGCATTGATTTAAATGAGTGTTCCTGTTACACCCTTTTCTATATGAACAATCAGTTCCAACATCATTTTATTTTCCGCTTGTGAGTTTTACACAATTTTTATAAGGATTATTCCTAGGTAGTCCTGGATACCTCAGAGTTTTTGTTGTGTCTTTTAAAAGATTACATATTCTTCTAATCATTGCAGGAATATAGAAATGCATTGATTTTCCTATATTGATTTCATAGCCAGCCATAAAAATTATTATTTCAATAGTTTGTCTGTAGCTCCTGGTAAGTTTCCTGTGACAACAGTTGGGCCCTCTCTAGATGACGACAGTTTCGCTGCATTCTTTCCACTCCTGCCTTTTTTCTTTTCTTTTTTAAGATTTATTTATTTTTTTGAGAGGCAGAGTTACAGAGAGGGAGACAGAGAGAGAGAGAGAGAGGTCTTCCATCCGCTGGTTCACTCCCCAAATGGCCTCAATGGCCAGACGGAAGCCAGGAGCTTCCTCTTGGTCTCCCACATGGGTGCAGGGACCCAAGGACTTAGTCCATCTTTGACTATTTTCCCAGGCCATTTAGCAGGGAGCTGGATCGGAAGTGGAGCAGCTGGGACACGAACTGGCACCCGTATGGGATGCCTGTGCTGCAGACTGAGGCTTACCCTCGTGCAGCACAGCGCCAGCCCCTCCTTGTTTATTTTCCTGTTTTATTATAGCAGCTGGTACCTGTAACACAGTACTGAGTAGAAGCAGTAATACTGAATATCATGATCAAGTCCTGATTCTTTCGTGAAATGCTTCTAGTGTTCTCAGTTAACAGTGATGCTTGCTCACGTCTTCTGTAGATATCTTTTTGTCAAGGTCAGGTCCCTTCTCTTTCCACCTAGAATTTCTATCAAGAATGAGGGTTGAATTTTCTCTGTTTATGTGAATCTTGAAATGATTATGGGTTTTTTCCTTTGATCTGTCAACGTGGTGGGTGAAATCTGTAGAATTTCCTAATCTGCTCTCGCATTCCTTGGATAAATCCAGCTTGGTTGTGTTTGTTATCAGTTCCTATGCTATCGGAATTCTTTCCCAATATTCTTTGCTTTAAATCTGCATGTATTTGTACCGTGCTCATCTGATTACCAATATCAATCTGGCCCCTCGGTTATTTTTAATGATCTGGTAGATCTTAGGTAAGATAGGAATCATCTTCCTTTGAAAGCCAGTAACAGTTGTCTGTAAATTCATCTGGCCCTGCTTTTGTCATTATGGGAAGATTTTAAGCTATGTTTTCAGTTTCTCTAGAAGTCATAGAAAAGTCAGGCCAGAATTCTTGAGTGTGGGTGAGGTATAGTCTGTGTCCATTGTATCTGTTTTTTGATTATTTCCGTTGTTGTTCATAGTGGTCTCTCTTACTCCTGTTACACGCAGTCATATTTGCAGGTGGTCCTTTTGTCATTTTGAATTTTTTTTCTTCCAGTCTCATCAGACAGTTAATATAACCAAATACTTTAAAAATGTTTTTCTATTGTATTTAAAATTGTAGGGGCCGGTATCGTGGTGCACAGGATAAACCGCTGCTTGCAGCACCAGCAGCAGCCCACCCTAATCCGAGAGTGCTGGTTCGAGTCCCGGCTACACCACTTCCAATCCATTCATTCCCTGCTAATGCACCTGGAAGGCAGTGGGCGGAGGCCCAAGTGCTTGGTCCCCTGACACCCATGTGGGAGACCCAGACAGAGTTCCAGGCTGGCCTAGACCTGGCTGCTGTGGCCATCTGGGGAGTGAACCAGTGGATGGAAATCTCTATCTCTGTTGCTCTGCCTTTCAGTTAAATAAATCAGTAAAAAGTTTTCAGGATTTATTTATTTGAAAGTCAGAATTACAGAGAGACAGACAAACAGATCTTCCATCCTCTGGTTCGTTCCCCAGATGGCCACAACGGCTGGAACTGGGCTAGGCTGAAGCCAGGAGCCAGAAGCTTCTTCCAGGCTTCCCATGTGGGAGGCCGGAACCCAAACACTTGGACCGTCCTCTGCTGCTTTTCCCAGGCCATTAGTAGGGAGCTGGATTGGAAGTGGAGCAGCCGGGACGTGAACCAGCGCCCATACGGGGTGCTGGTGCTGCAGGTGACAGCTTTACCCCCAGAATCTCCAGCTATTATTGAATCGTTGGTTGCTCCTTTCAGGTCTCTCAGTGTCTGCTTCGTGGGTTTTGAGGCTTTGTTGCGGGCACATCCACATTTCTCACTGTGCTGCACTGTGTCCGTCAGCGGAACCTGTCCTCCTTCCCCTCTAGCAACTTGTCTTGTCTTAACGTTTGCTGTGTCTGCTATTAAAGCCACTGCATCTCTCTTTATGGTTACTGTTTTTACAATATGTCTCTTTTGACTCTCAACTTACAGCATGTCGTTACATCTTGTCTTTTAAAATTTTTTCTGACAATCAGCCAGTTATGGTCTGTGGATCAGGTCTGGCTTTTTGTGGAGAAACTGGAAGCTGCATTCACTGCTGGCGGAAACACGAAATGGTGGTGTAATTTATGTATCATGCACCATACAACCCACTTAATGTACGGTGATGTTTGGTATATATTGAGTCGTGTAAAGTCAGTACAATCAATTTTTGAACATTTTCATCACCCCAAAAAGAAACTCCCTAGCCTTTAGCCATCTGCTACCTCCCTGTCTCCCCAGCAGCCCTGGGCGAGCAGATCTACGATGTCGTGACAGATTCACCTACATTTCATGTGAATGGAATCTTACAACACGTGGACTTTCGTAATGGACTTCTTTCACTTCCTGTCTTCAAGGTTCATTCATTCTGTGCCATGTATTTAGTTCATTTCTTTTTGGATGAATGCAGCATGTTTTTTTTATCCATTCATTCATTGATGGACGTTTGGTTGGTTTCCACTTCTTGGCTATTATGCATAATGTCACTGTGAACATTCAAATACACGATTCTGAATGGACATGCTTCCGTTTCTCTTGGAATCGCTAGGTTATATGCCACTGCTGTGTTTAACTTTGGGAGGAACAATCGGGCTGTTTTCCAAAGTGGCTGCACCGTTTTGTTTCCACCAGCAGTGGATGCAGCTGACAGTTGCTCTACATTTGCACGGATATTTGTTTTTATCTGGTGGGCATAAGGTATCCTATTGTTGTTTTGATTTGCATTTCTCATGGTTAATGGTGTTGAACACCCTTTCATATGTTTGTTGGCTCTTTGTATATGTTCTTTTAGAAAAATGTCTATTTGGGTTCTTTGCCCATTTTTTAAAATTGGGTTGCCTTTTTACTATGGAGTTAAAGTTCTTTATATATTTCACATAATAAATCCCTAATCCAATACATGATTTACAAATTTTTTCTTCCAGCCCATGCTATTTTTTCAGTTTTTTAAAACAAGATTTATTTGGAAGGCAGAGTTACAGAGAGGCAGAGACAGGGAAAGAGAGGAAGATCTTCCGTCTGCTGGTTCGCTCCACAATGGCCAGAGCTGCACTGATCTGGAGTCAGGAGCTGTTTCCACATTTCTCACATGGGTGCAGGGGTCCAAGGACTTGGGCCATCCTCTGCTGCTTTCCCAGGCCATAGCAGGGAGCTGGATCAGAAGTGGAGCAGCCAGGTTACCAACCAGTGCCCATATGGGATGCCGGCACTGCAGGCAGTGGCTTTACCTGCTATGCACAGCACTGGCCACTATTTTTCCACTTTTCAAAAAAAATGTTTTTAAATTTATTTTCATTTTATTGGAGAGGCAGAGAGAGAGAGAATGAGAATGAGAATAAGAATAGAAATATTCTATTTATTCACTCCTCAAATGCCTGCAATAGCCAAGGCTGGTGATGCCAAAGCCTGGAGCCTGAAACTCACTCTGGGTCTCTCTCATAGGTGGCAGAGACCCTAGAACTTGAGCCATCACTACCACCTCCTAGTGCGCATATTAAAAGGAAAGTGGAATTGGAGACAGAGCTGGGGCTCTGAACCCAGGCTTTTTTTTTTTTTTTTTTTAGTTTTAAAGATTTATTTACTTGTTTGAAAGAGTTACAGAGAGAGAGGGAGAGACAGAGAGAGGTTTTCCATCTACTGGTTCACTCCTCAGATGGCTGCAATGGCCGGGACTGGTCCAGGCTGAAGCCAGGAGTCAGAGCTTCATCCTGGTCTCCCACATGGGTGCAGGGGCCCAGACACCTGGGCCATCTTCTGCTGCCTTCCCAGGCCATTAGCAGGGAGCTGGATTGGAAGTGGAGAAACCTGGACAACTGGTACCCATATGGGTTGCTGGCACCACTGAACTGGCCCCATTGTGTTTTTCTTTTTAAGAATGCCATTTTCAACTCTAGTAGTTTTCTTCTTTGACTGTTTTTCCAGATCTGCCTGTTGATTTTTTTTACAAGATTTATATTATTTATTTGAAAGAGTCACAGAGAGAGGTAAAGACAGAGAGAGAGAGAGTGTGAGAGAGAGAGTCTTCCATCCGCTGGTTCACTCCCCAAATGGCCACAATGGCTGGAGCTGAGTTGATCCGAAGCTAGGTGCCAGGAGCTTCTTCTGGATCTCCCAGAGTGAGTTCAGGGGCCCAAGGACTTGGGCCATCCTCCACTGCTTTCGCAGGCACAGTAGCAGGGAAGCTGGATCAGAAGAGGAGCAGCCAGGACTTGAACTGGCGCCCATATGGGATGCCGGCACTGCAGGCTGGGGCTTTAAACCTTTGTGCCACAGTGCCAGCCCCTGCCTGTTGATTTCTGGTGGTCCCTTAGTGGCGCGTGCATCCTTCATTCCTTCAGATGTTTTGCACATAGTTGTTCTGCGTTCTCTGCCTGACAACCTCAGTGTCCATGGGGTGCTGTGTGCCGACGTGCACTGTCCAGGACTCGCCTTCTCCAGTGTTTTATGATCTGTTTATGAGCTCATGAGTCGACCCTGGCCTGGGGGCGTCTTGGCAGCCTTAGTCGGGGAAGCCCTTCTCTGGAGAGGACACCAACTACCAGACTGCTCAGCCCTCCCGAGGAAGGGCGTCCGTACAAGGGTGGCACCGCTGTGTGGTGACCGAGCTTTGGCTTGCAGCAGGCCAAGGGAGCAGAGCCTGGCACCCCAGCTCTGTCACAGGTCCCAGGCTCAGCAGCCACAGTGCAGAACTGCCTCTTGCCACCTTTCTGGCCTTCGTTTCCCTTTTTCTGAGATTTACCTCTTTTAAGGCCAAGAGTGGCCAGAGCGTGTCCTAAGCAGGATACAGTTGCACTCTGGCGCAGAATTCTCATTAACATTGATTGGGGGCCAGCACCTCAGCTTTAGCTTTAGCTCAGGATTAGCTAGGCTAATCCTCTGCCTTGCGGCACTGGCACACCGGGTTCTAGTCCCAGTCGGGGCGCCGGATTCTGTCCTGGTTGCCCCTCTTCCAGGCCAGCTCTCTGCTGTGGCCAGGGAGTGCAGTGGAGGATGGCCCAAGTGCTTGGGCCCTGCACCCCATGGGAGACCAGGAGAAGTACCTGGCTTCTGCCATCGGATCAGCGCGGTATGCTGGCCGCAGCGTGGCAGCCATTGGAGGGTGAACCAACGGCAAAGAAAGACCTTTCTCTCTCTCTCTCTCACTGTCCACTCTGCCTATCAAAAAAAAAAAAAAATTAAAAAAAAATTGATTGGGCTTGGCCAGCGCCTTGGCTCAATAGGCTAATCCTCCGCCTGCGGCGACGGCACCCTGAGTTCTAGTCCCGGTTGCTCCTCTTCCAGTCCAGCTCTCTACTGTGGCCCGGGAGTGCAGTGGAGGATGGCACAAGTGCTTGGGCCCTGCACCCACATGGGAGACCAGGAGAGGCGTCTGGCTTCTGGCTTTGGATCAGTGTGGTGCGCTGGCCGCAGTGGCCATTGGAGGGTGAACCAATGGAAAAGGAAGACCTTTCTCTCTCTCTCTCTCTCACGCACTGTCCACTCTGCCAAAACAAACAAACAAACAAACAAACAAACAAAAAAAAACAAAAAACCACACACACAAAAAAAAAACACACCAACTTTGATGGGGCTTTCGGTACTTGCCCAAGAGTCACCTTGCACAGGTTAAGTCCCGCAGACCTTACGGCAGCCCTCCCAGGTGTGTGTTGTTACTTTCCCTGTGTGGTGGGTAAGGACACTGGGACACAGAGAGGTTACTTGTCCCACTTGTCACACAGCTAGCAAGGGGTGGAGCTGGGACTCCAAGCCCGGTGTCTGCTGCAGAATGCATGCCCTTAGCCACTACAGTACAACACTGGCAACGGGTTTGGGTGTGAGCCTGTGTGGAGTTGTGTGTGTGTCTAAGTGTCAGGCCATTTGCGAGCGGCTGCTTATGTGTCTGTGGATATGTGTGTCCCTGTGACGACCTGCAGGTGCTCACTCTGACGTCCCTTACGTGGGGCTTTCTCTGCTTGTTTCAAGTTGTCTGTCTCCTGCTTATCCTTCATCGGAAACACGTCATATCACTCACATACTACCCCTTTTCCCAGTTTGGTTTATGTCTGCTCTCCCGACAGAATGTGGCTGCTGTGGAAAGAGTATCCCATAGGCAGGGTGGGTGCAGCCGCAGCCAGGTTGGAGGGCTTCCCAGCACCTGCACACACTAAGTCACTCAAACCTTAGAACTGGTGCAGGTGGCGGGGCCTCTTTGCATAGTACTTGGTGGCGGAGACGGTGACGAATCATTGGATTCGGGGTGCATTTTGATGATAAGCCAGCAAATGGGAGATCTGTGTCTTTCAAGTAAATACTAATTTTCACCTCTCTCTCCTCCCAGCTCCTGTTAAGGAGCCGAAGAAGCTGGTGCCCAAGACATTCCTGCCTATGGTCAAGAAGCCAGTGACCAGCCCCCCTGGGCCCAGCAAAACCAAGTGAGGAGCAGGGTGGTTGGGGAGGGGGGAGGGTACAGAGAAAGGCTCCCCCCGGCCCCCACCCCAGGCCTGATGACGATGTGTTCCAGGCCCTCCTGGACCGCCAGCGGGGACAGTCAGAAGCGCCCTTCCCGAGCGTCCGGTAAGGGCTGTCTTCCCGCCGTGGGGCAGAACTGGAAGACGGGGGTAGGGTGCTTGTGCTGAGGGTCAGTGTGGGCGTGGGTCCCTGCGGCTCTGCTCTCCTAGGCACCAACGGCAGCTTCCTCGGCGGCGGTCCCAGCTGCCCTGGCAGGAAGCGATCCAAGACCCAGCCTCCCCGGCAGCGCTCGGCATCCAGTCAGGTGAGGGGCCCGAGTGTAGGACCGTGGGTTACTGGCCAGGGCTGGTCCCAGAGGTATGGGGTGCAGAGGTGCAGGATCCCAGGCCAAGGGGACGCAGACTCAAACCTTCACGGTATCCAAGCCCCCAGCTAAAACCTCACCTCTTCCCCACAGGGGGAGGAGCGGAGCAGTCTGGCAAAGGCCCCTGCGATGACTAGAACCCCCACACCGGACAAGAATGCCACCCCAGAGAAGACCCCAAGCCCAGAGAAAATGCCAGCTCCTGACCAAGTCCCTGAGCCAGACAAGACCCTGCCCCAGGAGGACCAGGCCCCTGCCCCTGACAACCCCAGCCCAGAGAGGATCCTGGCTGCTGACAAAGCCTCCAGCCCAGCCCAGACCCTGCCTCAGGAAGATCAGACCCCTACCCCAGAGGAGACTGGGACTCTGGGGGACCCCACCCCAGAACAGACCCCAGCCCTGGATGAGGCCTCTTCTCCAGAGGTGGTCTTTCCTGCAGATGATGTCCCTGCTACAGAAGTCCCACCTGAACAGGAAGCCCCTGACCCGGTGGCCGCTCAGGGGGATGAGGCCCCCACCCTGGAGCAGGTGCTTTCCGAGGTGGTCATCTCCCAGGGAGCCCACCCTCAGTTACACCACTTCTCTCCCGAGGAAGCCCTGTGGGTCAAGAGCCTTGTGGCCAAGGAGCCCGAATCCCAGGAGGCGGCCCACATGCCAGACGAACCCTCACCCCCCGCCCAGTGCTCAGAGAGACCCCTGGGTAAAAGGGACGGCGACTCCTGGCGGGGGTCCGAGCCCCAGCCCCAGCCCCAGACAGGGCCCATGCCTGCCCCAGAGAAGGCCCGCCCCCCAGAAGAGGCCACAGCCCTGCTAGTGGAGAGCACACTGCAGGAGGAAGTGCCCCCCAAAGAGCAGCTGGCTCCGCAGCGGCAGGAGGAAGAGGCAGCTCCTGCCCGCCAGCGCCCACATCCTAGCCAGCAGACTCCAGACCCCCAAGAGACTCCCACCGTCCACCCCCCGGAGGGCGGGCGTGACAGAGGCGACCTGGTGACGCTAAAGGACGAGGTGCAGTCGCTACGGACGGCGCTGCAGCAGATGGGGGCGCAGCTGGAGTAAGCGGGCAGGCCCACGGCGGGGGCGGGGATGTGGTGGGGGGGAAGGGGCCCGCCCCACGCCCTCACTTCGGCCGGTCGCGTCTGCAGGAGGAAAATGACCGACATCTGGGAGGAGCTCAAGAGCGAGAGGGAGAAGCGCCGCTGGCTGGAGGTGGGTGGGGCGTGGCTGCGGGGGAGGCGCTGGCTGCTGGCTCTCCCCTGACGCCCTCTCCTGACCAGGTTCAGATGCTGCGGAGGAGCCAGAAGTCCCCGGCCCAGGACTCCAGACACGCGCAGACGCAGACGCAGACGCACTGAGGGCGGGGCTGGGCGGGCGCGCCGGCCGACCTGAGCGACGGCTGGCTCGGGCCACCCACGTCCTTGCACACAACTTGGGGAAACGCAAGAAAGTAAAGTGCCTCGTACGTGCGCCGTGCCCTCCTGGTTCGTGCGGGGGCGGGGCGGGCGGCCCTGCGCATTCCTGGCGGCCTCTCGCGGGCACATCTGGCCAACATGTGGCTCCCATTACTGTTCCCAAGGCCTGCGCGCGGCTATTTTTATCCACCGGATGGTAGCGGGCGGTGGGGGGGGGGAGGGCGGGGGTTGGTGTCTCCTTCGGACTCCATCCCCACACTGGAGACTTGGAGGGCAGGAGGGGCCCAGGCGGGGTCGGGCTCTGCCCGCAGGCCCAGATTCCGGAATCCAGCTGCGCGCCGGGGGCGGGGCGGAGTGCAGGGCTCGGGAGCCGGGGCTCCTCCCAGGCGGCCCACGGGCACGCACAGCCCGGCTCAGACGCAAGCTCCGCCACCCCGGTTCAGGCACGCATGGCTACCCGGGGGCTTGGCAGTACCTAGCGTCAATGTCAGGCCGTGAAGCCAGGGCAGTGGGGGACACGGAGACGTGTGCCTGGCCGTCTGCGGGGAAAGAATGCATGTGTGAGGAATGGGTAGGGTGGCGACGCGCGGCTGCAGAGGAGTGCGCTCCTGTCCATCGGTGAAGTGGACACAAACGCGTGCTGAGGGGAGCCAGGGTGGGAGTGGTGTGTCTCCACCCTGGGCTCCCAGCTTGGCAGAAGCCTGGAGACCGCCGGCAGCAGGGGTAACACAAGCAGACCCAGTCACTGAGAATGCAGCCTTCATTGGTCACTTTGCCTCTGCCTTTTCAGTTCCCTTAGAGGGGCTGGGGGCCCTGCCTCCTGACCCCCGCCCCCCTCCGCCCCAGGGACCTCGGGCAGAACCGGGGAAGGGCGACCTCGGTGGTTGGCCATCTACGCCCAGTAGCACCAGGGAAGCGTCGGAGCCAAGAGAGTCCCAAGGTCCTGGGGCAGCTGTGGGCTCCCTTGACGTGTCCAACGCTCGGGGCTCCAGCCCGTCAGTAATAATGGACGCGGCCCAGCGTGCCCGTGCCCGACGAGCCGGGCCCCAGCGTGCCGCTGCCCAGCAGGTCCGGCTGCCCCGTGCGCCAGATCTCGCGCAGGATCCGCTCGCGCTCCTCCAGCCGCTGCGCGCGCTCCAGCTCCTCGGCCGACGTGAAGACGTTGACGCTGAGGGGCCCATCGGGCTCCGGCGACAGCTCGGGGCCCTGCAGCTCGTCGTCGGCGCCCAGCCGTGTGACGGTGTCCTCTTCGTCCTCTTCCTCCTCGTCGTCCCCGGGCTCCAGGGTGCTGCTGCGGGGGTCGCCGCGCAGCGCGGGGCCCCGCGGGCGCGAGCGCGAACGGGGCGCACAGGAGATGCTGATGACCAGGAGGCACAGGGTCAGCAGCAGGCCGAAGCACACGCCCAGCACGAAGTAGAGGCCGAAGCTCTCAGGGTTAGCTGGGGGCAGAGGGCAGAGGTCACGGAGGGCCAGGCTGGCACCCCGACGTGGAGCCGCTGTCGGGCAGGGAGGCAGGGAGGCTGGGAGCAGGCCAGGGGCACCGGGGGCGGGAAGGGGCGCGGGCTCACCGCGGATGTGCGCGTAGGCCGCCAGGCTGTTGCTCAGCAGCTCCATGTCCCTTCGGGGCGCGTCCATGCTGCTCCGAGGGGCAGCTCCCTTGTCAGTCTGCGAGGTCGGCGGGTCAGCCACGGAGCTGGCCCAGGCCCGCGCCCGCCGCCCCCTCGGGCTGCCCCTATCCCCGGAGGAGCGGCCCCAAGTCCCACCCTGGAGTGCGCGGTTTCCTAACTTGGTTGCAGACCTGGGCCCTGTCCGGGGGATCCTTCCCCAGCCCGGGGAGCTGCGGAGCTGGCCGCAGGGACTTGGCGCCCGCGCGGATTCCCACCCTGAGCGCGACGACCTCCGCCACCCCCTCGGCGCGCTCCGGAGAGGG
Source organism: Oryctolagus cuniculus (assembly GCF_051225735.1). Taxonomy (NCBI): domain Eukaryota; kingdom Metazoa; phylum Chordata; class Mammalia; order Lagomorpha; family Leporidae; genus Oryctolagus; species Oryctolagus cuniculus. The sequence goes on along the minus strand of NC_142873.1, from coordinate 137,122,401 downwards.
GAAGCCCCTTCCCTCGCCCGTCTCGCGGGGCCGCGCGGGCCCACAGGCCCAGCTCACTCACCGTCAGCGCCCTGCCACCCGGGCTGCCCGGCCCCGCGCGTCCGGCGGCCGCATACACCCGGGGCCCAGCCGCGCCCGCCCAGTCCGGTCCCGGCCGCCCCGCCCGCCCGGCTCGGCTCCCAGGCGGCGGCAGCGCGGGCCGGACTCGGGCCGAGGGACCAGCGGGCGGAAAGTTTCCTCGGAGGATTGAGGAGGGGCGGGGCGGGGAGGCGGAGGAAAGTGCGGCAGAGGAAGGGGAGCGGGGCGGCCACCACGGAGGGGAGCTGGCCGGCCGCTCCCCCAACAGGAAGCCGCGGGGGAGGCCCTGGCAGGGACCGCCCCCGGCTCCGAATGACAACAGCAGTAGTGATGGGGTCCCGTCCAGGTGCCAGGCCATGAGCTAACCGTGTTCCTCCATCTGGTCCTAGGAGCCACCCTGTGGCTGCGGTACCATTAACCCCGCTCTGCAGAGTCCCAGAGATTAACCCCACCAAAGGGTCAGGATCTGAGCCCAGCGCTCGCTGGCCCTGGAGCTGGGGCTCTAGATCATTTGCCTGTACCCTGCCTCCCCTCCCGGGAGGCCCCCTGGAGGGGGGTCCCAGAGCAGCCTCGGCCAGGGGCAGCATGCCCTTCCTCCCCGGGTCTCCCAGAGGTTGCCAGCACCCCAAGACCCTCAGCCCCTCCTCCCAGGGCCCAGGCCTGAGTGTGGCCAGCTGGCGGAGCTCTGGTCTGGTCGCAGGGTTAATGATTGTTGAACTCGGTGTGGAGCCAGGCCCAGGCCAGCCTTGCAGACCCCAGCGGGGGGCCTCTCCGTGTGCGCTTGCGCATGTGCTGCTCTGCACGGAGCCGAAGCGGCTTGGAGCAGAACGAGAAGTTTCTCCCTGGCTGAGCCTGCCTGGGCACACGCGTGCCTTTCCACCTGGGCTCCGGGCTGCTGCATGCAATGTGTTATCCGGATGGGGTCTCCTCCTGCCTGGTCTCCCAGCCCCCCTCTCTCTGCTGGAGCTGGGGTGAGGGGGAGGCCTTCTTGGCGGGAGCCTTAGAGGAGGAGGGGAGGAAGGGGGAGAGGAAATTGCAGACATAGCTGAAGGCGCTGCCTGAGGCCCGTGGGGCAGCGACCCCCTCCCTGTCCAGGCTGGAGACCCCCCACTCCCTCTGTCCTGACTGGGTTCAAGTAGGGGGCAGATTTAGACAGGGAAAGAGCGGGAGCGACTGGCGCAGGATGGGAGGGGACAGGCTGCTGCGAGTGCTGTGAGCTAGCACGGAGGTGTCCTGCCATGTCCGTGTCTGCGTCTGTAGTCCATCTGCCTGAGTATTCTCGTGGGGCTGGGCACATCCTAGTATAAATCGTGAGAGCAGCCCGCTCGCCATCACATGCTGAGCGCAGGTCCCTTGCACTTCCTAGGAATGGGGATGTGACAGTGACCGGAGCAGACAAACCTCATTTCAGGGCAGGGGAGTGCTCCGAGGCTGAAGGGACAGGGGCATTGTGGTGGAGAGCATGGGGCAGCTCCGCGGCCCTGGTCTGGGTGGGGGCAGGGAGCTGAGCAGGGGCAAGGCACCCAGGGTAGGAGGCTGCTGGGGCATGGGACTGGTGTGGCAGCAGGGGAGTGACAGGTGAGCCCTTGTGGGCCACGCCTAGGAGCAAGCACTTGGGGAAGATCTGGGGGGTGGCTCAGCCTGGGGTGGGGGTGGGGCGCCGCAGGGGAGCAAGAGCGGAAGCAGGGTGTGCAGCGGGCAGGTGGCTCCTGTCCAGGCCTGGAGCGGCTGTGGAGGGGGTAGAAGGGGGCAGATTCAGGCTGTTTTCCGAAGGGAGTTCCTGCACAGGGCATGGGCATGAGAAGGGAGTCAAGGGCTGGGCACCTGGGGGAAGCCCACAGGAGGAAGTGGACTTTTGCGGGAGTCAGAGGTGCTGGATTTGAGGTTTCCGTAGGTACCAAGTCGGTGGTGGCAGAGAGGCAGGTGGAGCCCCAAGTCCTATACCCATAGACAGGTTTAATAGGTGTGTCAGCTGGGCAAGGCAGCAGGGGGCAGAGAAGTCAGTATGAGGCCAGAGCCCTAGGCACCTGCACTGAGCGCAGGGAACGGGGTGTGACCAGCCGCCGTGTGACCTCGGGCTGGCAGGTGAAGATAAGGCCAGAACTGAGCCCCTGACTTGGGCGGTATTGCAGCACTGCTTGGCTGGGGTGGGTTTCCGTGGGCAGTGTCCCTCTTTGTTCAGGGTGCATGTGTGACCAGCTGTTTGTGAACTGCTGAGAGCGTGTTGGCATGTCCACAGGAGCAGTGACGTGTGCTGTGGCTGGGCTGGAATGACAGTGCATTGAGGGGCATGTGCCCCAGTGTGTGGGACACCCATATATATATATATATATATGATTTATTGATTTATTTGAAAAGCACAATTAGAGAGAGGCAGAGAGATCTTCCATATGGCTGCAATGGCCAGAGCTGGGCTGATCCAAAGCCAGGAGCCAGGAGCTTCCTCCGGGTCTCCCATGTGGGTGCAGGGGCCCAAGGACTTGGGCCATCTTCCACTGCTTTCCCAGGCCACAGCAGAGCTGGTTCGGAAGAGGAGCAACCGGGGATGCCAGTGCCTGAGGCAGAGGCTTAGCCTACGACGCCACAGTGCTGGTCCCGGGGGAGGTTCTTCACTGAGAGTTATAAATAAGTCTCAGTGTGTTGTGCAAGACAGAGGGTCTGCCTGCCTCACAGGGTTGCCCAGAGCCCTCGGCCCTCGCCTTCTACGTGCCAGCAGCCTCCCCCAGGCACTGTGTCCACATCCTGAGTTCACAGCGCAAAGCAAGCACGCCGGCCTCATCCACGGATGTCCACATGTGAGTCAGGGGGACGGAGATGGCCTGGGCATGTCTGTTTGTGATCAGCACGGTGGAGGAAACAACGGAGAAAGGGATTCGAGACGACCAGGTGGGCGTGGTAAGAGGAGGCCTCTGAGGCAACATGAGCAGATGGGCGGCAGGTGACAGGTGGGGGGAGCATGCCAACATCTGGGAAGAGCCTTCCCCGCAAGAAGGGGCAGTGCAAGGCCAGGGGGTGGAAGCACACGTGGTTCGTTCAGGAGCAGAGTATGAGGTTCCTTCAGGAGCAGAGTGTGAGGAGCGAGGGGCTGAGAGGCGTGGGAGGTAGCCAGGCGTGGAGCCTCATGGTGTAGAGCTTTTTAAAATTGTTAGGGAGAGAAAGATCTGCTGGTTCACTCCCCAAATGCTTGCAACAACCAGGGCTAGGCCAGGCCAAAGTCACACTGGGAACTCAGTCTCTGTCTCCCACATGGGTGGCAGGGACCCAAGACTTAGGAACATCAGCTGCTGCCTCCTTGGGTGCGCACTAGGAAGCTGGTATCAGAAGCAGAGCTGGGACTTGAAGCCAGGCACTCCGATGAGGGCGGAGGGCGTCTCCACCTCCATGCCGAGGGCCGGCCCCAGGACTCTGGATGGCTCCTGTATGAGATGGGTGCTGTCCAAGAGTGCTAAGAGGAGGGACACCATTTGAGGTTTGAAAAGCTCACTCTGGCTGCCGTGTGGCACCTGGACTACGGCATGAGTGGAGGGGGGAGACCAGGAGGGGAGATGAGGGCCCGGGGTGGTCACAGTCTCCGTGTGCTCACACCGACTGTACCCATCTTCCTGACACATCCCTCCACTTTGCTTCCTGGGCTCCCAGTGAAAACTCGGGGAAGACGAGCAGGACAAGGTCAGTGAATCCCATGGCCTGCAGCTGCCAGCTGTGTGCAAGGCCCTGCTGAGGACCACGTGTGAGCACCACGAATCCCTGCCGGTGTGGAAGTCGTCACCTTGTGTGGCTGGATGGAAGCCTGATGGCGTGGCTGCCTGGGAGACGCCCGCCCACAAGGCTGCAAATGGAGACGCTGCCCAGGGAAGTGGCAGGCAGAGCCTGAGGGCCAGTACTGGGACAGGTACTGAGTGGGCAGGCTTCACGTGGAGGCTGGCCACCAGGGCAACGTGGATGGAGGGCGGGCTGAGGCCCGCTCTAGAGCACTGTTTAAGAACCAGGCCTCTTTCTTCTTGGAGAGGAGCCACCCCTCTTGAGGTTGGATCCTTGCCTGGGAAGGGCTCTGCCCGCATGGATTTCTGCTCCTTTGGGACCTGGGCTTGGGCACTGGCTCATGAACTCTGTGGGTCTGCCGTGCTGGGGGAGGGGCTAGCCTGCTTCTGGCTTCAATGCTCTGGATGTGCACTCGCAAAGTCTAAATTTAGGCAGAGGAAGGAAGGAAAGAAGAAAGGAAGGAAGACCCCGCTTGGCTTCCTATGGGGCAGGAGGGAAGGGGCGGGTGGTACAGGAAAAGGCCTGGCCTGGCCCTCTCCTGACCCCAGCTGCGCTGGCTGGGCAGGTGGGCAGTCTGGCTAGCTAGAGGGGGGATCCACATTCTTCCAGCCACAGTGGCCCTGGTTGCCACATGCAGCCAAGCAGGAGTCTTGCTTTGGGTACTTGATGAGGGTTGGGAGCTTGCTGGGAAGTCCTGGCTTCCTCCCAAGGTCAAGACCAGGAGGCTGGTGCCACCTGCTGGCAGGGTGGTGTGCTGGCAGGGCTAGGAGCTATGGGAACCTGAGCTGGGGACTGCGCTGCCAGGCTGGGATGGGAGAGGCAGGGAGGGCAAGAACAGACGACACGGCCCATGGCTCCAGATCAGGAAGTTTTATTGCTGACATGCAGGAAGAGTCCCCATGTAGTACAAAAATATGTCTTTATACAAACTTTTTTGTGACTTTTTCCATTTTGTTGTGTCTTTACAACAGGACTTCTCTCAGCGTGTGGCACCCAGCGAGGGCAGACCCAAGCTCTCCTTTGCTTCGCCAGAATCGTGATCAGGCCCCTGGGCTGACCGTGGGCGGGCCGGTCTGCCAGGGCTATGCGGACCCAAGGATATTGCTTTGAAGAGGTCAGGAAAGACCACACGTGGGAATCAGCCCAGGGTGCCTGGGTGGCCCTGGGCAGGGGCTCTGCCGGGACGACCCTGCCTCTGACCCTGGACCGACTGCGCCTGTGCTCCCTTGGGAGACTTTCATGAAATAAATATAGAAAAGGGGGCATCCCCACCCCACCGCACCACACCCTGGCTTGCAGCAGCTGACGCTGAGCCGGAGGCAGAGTCTGGCGGGCAGGGAAAGTGCTGGGCTCAGGTGGGCTCCCGAGGGCCCACTGAGGCAGAGGCACGAGGTGCCCAAGTGCTGGATGGGGGCACGGGGTGGGGGGGGGAAGGGGCATGGGCGGCCCTGCTACTGCTGGCAAGAGGTGGCCCCATTTTTTCCAGATGGGGAAACTGAGGCACAAGGAGGTTTGGGAACTTGCCCAAGGTCACTCACAGTGAGTCAGCTTTTGGGGGGAGGGAGGGAGCTCACAATCTGGGAAATTCGGTCACCTAGCCACTGGGGAGCAAGGAAAGGCCAGAGGGGACACTTGGGGGCCCAGGCCCCGTGCACAGGGTAGGTATCCTGGTGAGAACAGCGTTTCTGGCAAGACGGGCATCACTTCAGAGTCTCGGCTCAAAAAGGGCAGCAGTGCTGTTCCCAGGCCAGGCGGGGCAGGGTCCCCCACCCCACGGAGGCCAGGGCCAGAGGGGAGAGGCCTGGCCATTCTGTGACCGCAGGTGCGGTTGGGGAACGAGAGGAACGCAAGCAGGGCCACCTGGTCACGCCAGGCGCAGGGTCGGCCCCCGCCTGGCCACCAAGCAGCCCTCCTGCGTGTGCCCACGTCAGCTCGGTACCACAGCGAAGGAGGGAGAAGGAAGCCAGGGTTAATGCGTGTGTCCGGCACCTCAGTGACTCCCAAGGTGGGAGACAGAGCCGAGGCTGGGAAGGCCTCCCCATCACCGCCAGCAGAGGACTGACGGGCTGCAGGGGCACAGGGGCTGGCAAGAAGGGGAGCCCGGGCGGCCGTGACCCCCTGGCGTCCATGGGCCCAGCCACCTGGAGACGGGAAATTGGTTTCAGTAAAAAAATAAATATATTTGAATTCAGCTTAAGATGAGGTGAAGATTTTCCAAAGCCTGGACTGAGGGCCCTGGGGGGGGGGTGGCGACAGCCGGGGAGGGGCTGGGTGTGGGGAGCCAGCCGCGGGCTGCACGGTCCGCTGTCTGGACCACGGCGGGGCGGGTGGTATGCTCCTCCTTGCTCTGACTCAGTCCAGAGACAGCATGGTTACAGAGACAGAGGTAGATTAAAACGTCATGATTAAAAGCAGATTAGTTATCTAGGCTTCTCAGATTAAAAAAAACCAAACAATCAGGCAATCATTCCAAAAGGTAGCTTCGTGGTACCTCTGCTGACCACACGTGTGGCCTGGGCTGTCCCCGGCCTTGCCCCGTCCCCACTGCAACCTGGGGCAGTCCAGCACGCTAGGATCCAGCCCGCCAGCCAGGCCTTCGGCTGCGGCACAAGAGGTGGTGTTGGTGCTGACGCCCCTGCTGAGGCTGCTACTTGCGCAGGTAGCGCTGTGCCAGGATGGCTGTGTCCAGGGAGCTCATGGGCTGCGCGTCGTGGCCCAGCCGCCGCACGGGGGGCACGCTGCCCAGCTGCCGCTTGGGCACCCAGCTCCGGGCCTCGTGGATGCAGCTCTTCTCCTCGGCCAGCAGCAGCTGCTGCCGCATGTAGTTCTCAAACTCGTACTGGGAGCACTCCTCCGTCACCTTCGCCTGTGGGGCCCAGATGGGGCGAGACACAGAAAGCAGTGGAGACGGCGCGGTGAGTGCTGAGCAGCCTGGCTCCTGTGGCTCCCCCACCCTCCCCCAGCATCCACAACCTCAGTCTATCTGGGAGGGGCTGAGTGTGGGTCCCTGGTGCTCTCCAGGTCTTGCTGGCCACCCTGGGTGTGGCTATAGCAGGTGGCAGCTATGGCACACACCTGGCCTGCCCCAGAGTCCTCCCTAACTCTCCGACCTCGGGAAGGGTCACGCTTGCTTTCTCCCCAGAGGTAGGCAGGTGTCTCTTTCACAAAGGTCCTGTGAAGCCAGTGCCACGGCTCACTAGGCTAATCCTCCACCTTGTGGCGCCAGCACACGGGGTTCTAGTCCCGGTCGGGGCGCCGGATTCTGTCCCTGTTGCCCCTCTTCCAGGCCAGCTCTCTGCTGTGGCCAGGGAGTGCAGTGGAGGATGGCCCAAGTGCTTGGGCCCTGCACCCCATGGGAGACCAGGATAAGTACCTGGCTCCTGCCATCGGATCAGCGCGGTGCGCCGGCCGCAGTGCACCAGCCGCGGCGGCCATTGGAGAGTGAACCAACAGCAAAGGAAGACCTTTCAGACCTTTCTCTCTGTCTCTCTCTCTCACTGTCCACTCTGCCTGTCAAAAAACAAAAAAACAACAACAACAAAAAACCACAAAGGTCCCGTGGTCCTCAGGGACCAACACAGGCCAGGGAGTAAGAGCATGTTGGGGGAGCCGGCACTGTGGCACAGTGGGTTAAGCCATGACCTGCAGCACCAGCATCCCTTGTGGGTGCCGGTTTGAGTCCTGGCTGCTCTACTTTGGATCCAGCTCCCTGCTAATGCACCTGGGAAAACAGCAGAAGATGGCCCAAGTGCTTGGGCTCCTGCCACCCATGTGGGAGACCCAGATGAAACTCTAGGCTCTTAGGCTGGCGCCGCGGCTCACTAGGCTAATCCTCTGCCTAGCGGCGCCGGCACACTGGGTTCTAGTCCCGGTCGGGGCGCCGGATTCTGTCCCGGTTGCCCCTCTTCCAGGCCAGCTCTCTGCCTGTGGCCCGGGAGTGCAGTAGAGGATGGCCCAAGTGCTTGGGCCCTGCACGCCATGGGAGACCAGGAAAAGCACCTGGCTCCTGGCTCCTGCCATCGGATCAGCGCGGTGTGCTGGCCGCAGCGCGCCAGCCGTGGCGGCCATTGGAGGGTGAACCAACGGCAAAGGAAGACCTTTCTCTCTGTCTCTCTCTCTCACTGTCCACTCTGCCTGTCAAAAAAAAAAAAAAAAAAGAAACTCTAGGCTCCTGGCTTTGACCTGGTCCAGCCCTGGCCATTGCAGGAGAGTGAACCAGCAGATGGAAGATCTTGCTCTGTTTCTACCTCCCTCCTTAACTGCCTTTCAAATAAACAAATCTTCAAAAAAAAAAAAAAAAAAAAAAAAAAAAAAAAAAAAGTGGGCTGGGGCACTCTGGATGACTGTCTATCTATCTCGGCCACACAAGGCCCAGACTGAGCACGCAGGGACACTGATGGACAGGAAGACTGCAGGTCCCCGGTGCTAAGCACTCTATCCTCAAGGGTTAGCTCCACTATGAGGCTGTGAGACTTCGGGAAAGTCATCTTAGCTCTCTGAGATGGGGTTAAGAACAGAGGCCACACAAGCCCCTGGTGTGATGCCAGAGCTGTCCTGGGGCAGCCACTGAACAGCCTGAGGAGGGAGGGAGCGCGCAGAGGCCAGGTGGCTCTGCCGGGCCCCAGGCACAGCCCTTCCCACTGCTGGTGGCAGAGGTCCAAGGTGGGCAGAGAAGGCAGGTCCTTACACCACGCCAGGCCCAGCGTCTCGCCTGGGGCTGGCCCTTGTCCTGCTCCCCAGGGCACACCCTAGGGTCTCTGCCCCGTCCCAGGCTCAGCACTTGCACCAGTGCAGGGAACGGGGAAGGGGAAGCAGGAACTCAGATGAATGAATCATCTGAAAAATGAAAGGCAGGAAGGAGTGAGAGCCCAGTGAGTCAGAGGGGCGGGGAAGGTGACTACCCCACATGTCCACTGGGGGGCCTCCCAGGAGCTCGCTTCCACCCGGCAGCCGCTCAGCCCCCGCTGCACTGGGCAGGAGGGAGGAGGAGGCTGCACCCACAGGGAGCCACCGCCTCTGCCCCTGCCAGGCCTGCCCTCCCCACTCACCTCCTGGGAGCTGTCTGCGTTGCTCATTTGGTCATCGATGTCAGGAACCACTTGCAAGGGCCCGCTCAGAGATGACAGGGACTGCCTGTGGGGTGGACACAAGCCAGGTGGCTCCAGGCAGCCCCGGACTCGGCTGCAGTCAGACTAACCTGCCTGACACGACCGCCTGCTTCTCTGGCCCTCAGTTTTTCCTTCGCAGGTGGCAGTGAGAACCCAGTGAGGCAGTGCCCACCCTCTGATGGGCCTGAAGTGCAGCGAGTGCCCTGCTCTGCCTGCACCCTCCCCATCCTGCCCGCGGGGAGACTCTGGACGCCTGACTCTGCCTCATGGCAGGCTGCGTGTCTGTCCTGCACCCAGCCCAGCTCCTGCCCACTCACCACGAAGCAATGATGGCGCTCAGGGCCTCCAGGACGTCAGCGGCAGCCAGGCGCTGCTGGGGGTCAAGGACCAGCAGTTTTCGGATGAGACACACGGTGTTCTCAGAGACTCTCCCATCCCTGACATGGAGAGGGAGGTGGAGAAGGAGAAGGCTCAGCAGGGTGGCCTGGGGCCAGACCTCACGCAGGACCCCAGCCCACGGGGCTGTTTCCCCACCCCCAGGGACACAGGACTCACTCCGGGATGGTGTACTCTGCGGCCTTGATCTTGCGGAAGAGCTCCTGTGGGACGCTGTCGTAGAAGGGGAACTGGCCGTAGAGCATGGTGAAGAGCACCACGCCCAGGGCCCACATGTCGCTGGGCTTGCCCCGGTAAGGCCGGCCTGGGGGAAGGGCGACACACACACACACACACACTCAGCGTGGGAGACAGCGCCTCCCTTTGGATGCGCAGCTCTGTGCCTGAAATCCCACCACGGGGTCCTCCGCCTACCTCCCACATGGCTGGTCCCTTGCAATCCCCTTTGGCACATGCTCACCGTGCATCACCTGGGATGCCTTTCCTGACTCCTTGGGGAGGGATCATATTGGCCACATGCAGCCCACACACCTACCCAGCCCTACTGTACCGTCTGCTCCACCAGACTGTGAGCCCTGACCCCATCCCCAGAGCTGGGCACCCACAGCAAGTCGTCACTGATGCTTGGAACAGATTCCTGGCTCTGGACGAGTCAGCCACCAGGGCCCGGCCACTGTCCCACAGCCCACCTGTCTCCTGCACAGCACGTTACTGCCATCTGCCAGGTGAGGCCGCAAGTGCAGATGCCTTCTGGGCCTGGTGCTGAAACGTTTGCTGCTTGGGGCTGGCGTTGTGGAGCAGCGGGTTAAGCTGCCACCTGTGCTGCTGGTGTCGTCGCTGATTGGGTCCCAGGTGCTCTGCTTCCTACGCAGCTTCCTTTAATGTGCCTGGGAAGGCAGTGAAGAACGGCCCAGGTACTTGGGCCCCTGCACCAATGTGGGAGACCCAGATGGAGTTCCAGGCCCCTGGCTTCAGCCTGGCCCAGCCCCAGCCATTGTAGCTATTTGGGGGGTAAACCAGCAGCAGATGAATGTCTCTTTCGGTCTAAGATTTGTTTATTTGAAAGGCAGAGTTACAGAGAGAGGGGGAGAGACAGAGAGAGAGGTATTTCATTCTCTGTGTCGCTCCCCAAATGGCAGCAATGGGTAGAGCTGGGCATTCGAAGCCAGGAGCTTCTTCCAGGTCTCCCAGATGGTGCAGGAGCCCATGTACTTGGGCCATCTTCTACTGCTTTCCCAGGCACATTAGCAGGGAACCAGATCAGAAGTGGAGCAGCTGGGACTTGAACCAGTGCCCATATGGGATGCCAGCTTTACCCCACAGCACCAGCCCCAATAAATCAATCTAAAGCAACAACAAAACCCTGCTGCCTGAGTGCCTGCCTGCTGAGCAAACCTCTCTGGGCTAGCTTCCCTGTGTGTGCAACAGAGGGGAACACACACTTGGCTGAGCGCTGCCTGGTGACGGCACTGGCACTTTGGTCTCACGGACTCTCCTCCACAACCGGATGCTAGGAACCACTTGGGGCTGCAGGAGAGATGCTGCTGAGCACCTGGGCCGCCTCTCCATGCCCTGCAGTGGGCTCTCAGGCCCCAGTGCCTGCTGGGAGCTGAGGATGCCTGTGGGACGGAGGACATGGGTTCTCCCAGAGGCCAAATATTTAACAGGGTGTGTGTGTAGGGCAGGTGCCACCAAGGTGTGCGAGCCTTCAGAGTGGAGCCTGTCACTGCACAAGTGGGCTGTGCCACTGCATGCTCTGGGGGAAGCGTCTGCCTGGCTAGTAAAGTAGGTGTGGCAGAGGGGCCTGTGGAGCCATGCCGCCCCAAGCTCTCCACACCCTTGGCTTTTGCAGGCCCAGTGCCCTAGAACAGCTGGGGTGAGCTGTGCAGCCGAGCCTACGGTGTACTTGCAGACATGCCTTTCCCCAGAGCCCGCTCCACCACGCGGGGTCACCGTAACACACTTCATTATTTGTGCCACCGTTTTTGGCTTTCCATGGTTCCAAAAAGGTGGTTCCCACTGAGGCTGTCGGCGGTGGTGCCTGGGGAGCTGGCATCTGGATCTTTCCAGGAGAGGCTGCTCCAGTCAAAATGCTCAGGCCTGGGAGCGGCGCCACGGTCCTCCGCACAGGCAGCCCTGGAGAAGGGCCAGCTCTGCAGATCGTGGCTGGGGGAAATGCTCACGGCCGGGGACAGCAGCCTGCTCCTGGGACCACATGTGATGGCCGGGAAGAGGCTGGTCTGCCACTGCAAGGGAAGGACACACACACGTGTGATGCGGATGACGGGCCTTGGAGACCGCCTTGAATCTTCCAGGCTGGAGGCATTAAGCCCTCAGTTCCTGAGGAGCAGAACAGAACCACAGCGGGAAAAGCGTGGAGCCCACAGAGAAAGAACTTTGAGCCGAGGCCTTTGTGGGAGGCAGCCTGGGGTGGAGCCTCTGATTTTGGACAAGAGATGCCATCTTTCCAGGCCTCAGTTTTCTCATCTGTCAAAAGGGGACTTAGGCTATTTACCTGGTGGCAGCATTTTTTTAAGATTTATTATTATTGTTTATTTGAAAGGCAGAGTTACAGAGAGCGAGATTTCTTCCATTTGCTGATTCACTCCTCAAATGGTCACAATGACCAGGGCTGGGTCAGGCTGGGCCAGGCAGAGCTTCTTCCAGGTCTCCCATGTGGGTGCAGGGATCCTAGGATTTGGGCCATCTGCTGCTGCTTTCCCAGGCCATTAGCAAGGGAAGTGGGGCAGCTAGGACGTGAACTGGTACCCATACTGGATGTGAGTGTTGCAGATGGCAACTTAACCAGCTGCATCCCAGCACCAGCCTCAGCTGTGTGGCTTTAAGTAGATGGTACCCACTGTGTGCTCAGCATGATGCCTGCGGTGCCTACACAATCGGTAGGTACTAAGTGCCAGGCAACATTCGCATCTATCTTGTGTATTGTCTGTCTCATTTCTACCAGTCAGCTCCCAGAGCGCAGCAGTGTTTGTCTGCCTTGTTCACTGCTGGATCCAATGTGTCTTGCCTGGCAGGCCCTCAGCAAATAACAGAGTGATGAACGAACGGATTGAGTGACGTCTTTGACGGCGCACACTCTGCAAAGACCTCGTCGCTGCTTCCTGTTGCACAGGAAAACTCTCTCGGTGGCTGGCAGGTCCTAAGCCTCACCCGTTACACCCAGGGGATTTCTAGCTCTCAAGACCAGAGTTCATGTGTCACTTCCTCGGGAAAGTCCTCCAGGGCCCTCCGCGGCTCTGACAGGAATCCTGCTCCTTTCTTTGCTAGCACTGACCTCAGAGAGTCACTCAACAGGCCCAAGGGTGACGCCTGCACCGCCCAGAGCTTTTGCACCTACAGGAGGGTCAGTACTAGACTAGGCCCCAGCCAAGCCCCAACACCCAGCCAGTGCCTGCCCACAGAAACAATCTATTTAAAGAATGAAATGCTGCAGGCCTAGCCATGTGAGACCTGGAGACCCACTGTCCAACACACGCACGCACGTACCGCTGAGCACGTCGGGACTGATGTAGGCGGGGCTCCCCCTCTGGTCCTTCAGCAGGTCCCCCTCGCTCACAAGATGCTTGCCGAGGCAGAAGTTGGTGATGGTTATCCGATGCGTCCTGGGAGCGGGAGGTGGCGAGTAAACAAGCTGTGGTGCCTGTGGCTGGGGGCACCAGACACCAGCCCCAACCCTGAACCAAAGACGGTGAAGCAGCTGCCCTCACGTCCTCATCCGGGGAGCAGAGGAATCACACCGAGGCCGTCTGGCCACTCCTGACCACCTGAGTGTTTCAGGGCTTCCCCTGAAACTGCCTCGCTCTGGCTTGGTCTCCAGAAGTGCAGCTCAGGGCTTCGAATAACTTGTGCAGACTTTCCCCCAAAACAGCCTCAGGGAACATTCTAGATTGGGAATGGCCTAGAAACAGTTTGATTCCCTCATTCGCACGTGAGAAAATCAAGTCCAGCAGGAGTGAGTGACTAAGATCCTGCCAGCCCCACCGTGAATGTGCTTCACCTTGCTCTCTGTAGAGGAGGGAACCACAAGGGACCGAGTGCAACTCCCCAGGACCCCCCAGGGGCAGAGCTGGGCCTCCCCCGGGGTCCTGGTTCTGAAGTGCAGTTGCCTCACTTAAGGAGGAGTGTGGGAGCTGGTCCCCCGCTGTGTCCTCCCGGTAGAGACAGGCTCCTGCTGGAGTCCCTTGTCTCTCTGAGGAGCCCAGGGCTTCCCGGCATTGCCACCACTCCACCGACAGGGCGGGGGTAAGCGACGCTGAAACAGCAGCACACCCTGACTCTGCCACCCTCTGTCCTTCCAAACCCCGGCACAGCCTAAGGCCCACTGGTGATCTTGCCACCAAAAGAAAACCCAGTGACCTTTCTGGCCAGTTCCAGGGCGGCAACCAGCAGTGGCACCTGCCCTTATGACAAGCAGGATCTTGGCCACCTTCCCCTCTACGGCGGTTACACATGGGAGCACGCAGCTACAGGGTTGGTGAGGGATCTGCGAAAGGGCAGGAGCACAGCCCCTGGGGAGCGGGCGTGTGCTGCCTACGTTCCCAGCCTCTGGCCACTGTTCAGGAAACAGGAGGGGTTCCTTCTGTGAGGAGTCAAGTTGAAAGTGGGGTGATCCCATACCAGTGCATTGGCGCTTCCTGGAAACAGTGCTCCCTGCACGGCTGTCTACTTAGGACCGGACGGTGAAGGGGCTGGGGGGAGCAGCAAGGCCACGTGGCGGGACAGCATCACATACTTTGAGGGGCCCAGGGCAGGATGGTGAGACCAGAGTGAGAGTGAGGGTAAGGAAGGCGTTACGATGTGAAGACAAGGGCCAGGCTCCCCATTTGCTGGGGGCCAGGCCAAGCATGTCACAAGTACCCTCAGAGGAAGGAGCCACTATCATCCTCTTTCCACAGAACAGGAAATGGAGGCACAGAAGGATCGCTGAGCAGCAGACTGGTCCCAGGCGGTATCTTAACCTGCCCTCCTGCTGGGGCGGCGACTTCGGGAGCTCAGGCGCAAGGGAGAGGCAGGTCTTACTGTGGGTGGACTGCTTACCCCCTCATCCCTGCCTCCTCACCCCAGCAGTGAGTGTGGTGTGGTCAGCCCAGAGGATCCTGGGTGTGGGCAGCGCTTGCCAGCAGGGCCTGGCTGTGTTCTCATGGGATGATGAGAGCGCCGGGGGCTTGGGGTGGGCACTGAAGGCCTGAGGGGGACTGACCACAGGGGCCCCAGGAGGCTGCAAGGGGAAACGGGAGTTGAGCTGCTAGGTGGGGAGCCCCAGCCCCAGCAGCCAAGCCTGCCAGGGCATTCACGCAGCTCCTGGGCCGTGGCCCAGAGCGACGTCAGGAGTGTAGGGGCTTGGAGCCAGCTGCAGGCCTGAAGTGTGAGGCCCAGTGTGCCCAATGCAGCTTTTTCCATTCCCTAGGAAACAGCAGCAGGGGTGAGGTCCCTCCTTGCTCGCTCTGGTCTCAGGGCTACTGCCAAGGTCCCCAGACTCCTCACCTACAATTCAGGCTGTGGGCTACAGGGAGGAGCAGCCCATTGCCAGGGGGGAGGGCAGCGGGGCAGCACTGCCACCTGGGCGTCTCCTGGCAAGCCATGCAATCAGGGCTTTGAGCAGTCTCCTCTCGTGGGGCCCTGAGAAAACTCCTCCAGAGGACACGGCTGTCACTGGGTGTGGCAGCCCCATTTGTCAGGGCTGATGCAGGCCACGCTGCACCTTGCACACATACTGAAAGCGCACACTGCAGTTACAGGAACACAACGCTTTGCCTCCTGCTGGTTGTCCACCTGCAGTGGCAAGGCCCTGGGCATAGGAGAGGACTGTGGTCCCAGGGGTGGAGTGGGCAGGCACAGAGGGTTCAAGCCAGGGCTGGACTCCCCAGGAGGGCACACAGCATAGTGGGGGTGCTCCTGAATGCCTGGGCAGGTGGCAGGCTGGCGACGGCGAGGCTGTTTGCTTTGGATGAAACCACTGACCTGGAGAGCTCAGGCGACAGAGAGCTCTGGAGCCTACCCTTGGGTGCCACTTTGTCCCCTTCTGCTGATCCCCTCGGGGCACCTGCGGCCTCGCTAGTTGCTGGTATGGGAAGCCAGGGATTATGGAGCTCTCAGCAGGCGCAGCCTGAGTGGACCACTTTTCCTGCTGGGATTTTCTCACTGCCCCACTTCAGACAGCGCCACTGTGGAGCTCCGTTCTGCAGTGGAGCCCTATCCAAGCTGACTTCTGTCAGGTCCCAGAGCCTGCACTCAGGACTGACAGCTGCTGGGGCCCAGATGTGCCTCTGCGCAGTGTGCAGTGCCCCGGCCACTGATGGCCTTTCCTTTCGTTCCATCAAAGCAGACTCACCCTTGTTTTGTACATCACACTCTACCCTAACCCAGAAAAGCAGAGATTTTCTTTGAGATGTGGGGCAGGGCAGCTGTGGGAGCCAGTCCTTTTAGGAAGCTCAGGATGTGGGCAACAGGCAGTGCTCCTGCACCACGGACGGGGGCGTGCAGGCTGGTCAGGCCAGCCCCTCGTGAGGGCCAATGAGGAAGGGTGGCTGGCAGAGACACTGGGAGAACAGCAGCCAGGAAAGCTGCACGGGGCCTCAGCTGCCCCTCATGGAACAGCCTTGGGGAGAAAGGGGCACGGGCCAGTGAGGCCGATTGTGGATTTCCCCAGGAGCCGTGTCCAAGAGGCTCCGGGAGCCCTCAGCTGTCTTGGGGAATTCTGCTGGCAAAGGCCTGAGTGCAAACAAAGGCCAGTCTGTCCTCTGCATCCCGAACGGAAATGCCGACTCGGCTCCCAGGCCCGCCTCATCAGATGTTCCAGAAACCTGACCCGTGGCCCACAGGGTGGCCGTGGCCGGAGTGCAGCCCGAGGGTGTCAGGCGAGGGTGACGTGCCCATGGGAAGTGGATGCTCGGCCCTGAACCTCTCATGTCACTGCCCTGAGTGTGGGACCCCCTTAGGCCTCTTTCTGGAAGGTTCTCAAGGAGCAGGAGCACATGTATTCCCTCCACCAGAGATGGGCCAGTGGAGGTCTCTGGGGCTCAAGACACCAAGAGAACAGTTTGGAGAGAGGATAGTGGGCTTGGGAGTCAGATTCCTGGGTTCTAGTCCTGGTCCTGCCACTTCCTACCTCAACCTCCACTTCCTCATCCGTAAAAGAGAGGCAACACTAGCACTGCACTCCCAGGGCTGCAGAAGGGAGAAGGAGCTAAAGACAGCCCGGGAGGGAAGGGCAGGCATGGCACTCATCCTCTGATGGCCCTTCCAGGAAAAACCCACCTCTGAGCTGCTGGGTGAGCTGCTGGGTGAGAGGGGCCAGCACTGACACAGGCCCTGGAGGATATGCCAGTGTGGCTGAGCTCTTGGCTCGACCCTGCTGGCAGGACTGGCCAGGCCTGTGCCCGTGCTTAGGGAAGCGTGGCTGAGCCCCTAGAGCTGACGTGGGCTCTGCTGCACAGCGTCTGGAGTCTCCCACAGGAAACACCACGGGCAGCTCTGAGACCTCCTGAAGCTTGGCACTGCTCCCCTGCCCTGCCACCACCACCCAAGCTGGCAACTGGTGCATGGCTCCCTGGGAGTCCCAGACCCCCCAGCTGGCTGTGAGAGGAGGGGTGAGGGCAGCGAGGCAGGGTGGTGGGAAGTGCGTCAGCAGGGTCTGCTCCCAGTGAGTCACGCTTCAGCTATGGCCCTTTGGGCTACCACAGTGTTTGTCTCCTTTTCTAGGAACTTGGTAGGCAGCTGGCCTATCCTTAAAGAAGGGAGGAGGGAGAAAACCCACGGCAAAACTCACATAAGCCCTGAAGAGGATTTTGGGTTTCAACCCGTCCCTTTGCCTCTGCCCTGCAAACTCCTCACCCCGTTCCCTTCCCTGGGGGCTCTCAGTTCTGCACCCAAGAGCAGACGCAGCCTCTATGGAACCTCCTGGCTCCTGCAGCTATGTCCCCCAGGTCCCGCTAGTCAGGGTCAAAGTGGGGCCCACAAGCAGTGGGGGGTCTCTGCACCGTAGCCCTTTTGCACAGTAAAAGGCAGCCAGAACCTCTGTCTGCTCCCAGCTGCAGACTCGAGGTGCAGCTGAGAGGTAGGGTCTGAGTGAGGCATGGGTGCTCTACAAGCTGGGGTGCACACATACGCATGTGCACGTATGCACACACACATGCAGGAGCAGGGCAATCGCCCAGCTGCATGAGAACTGGAGGGCCTGCAGAAGAGTCAGAGGCCTGGGGTGCTGGGGTGGTTACAGGCAAGAGCCCCAACTGTCGGTCACACAGAGTCAATGACCACAGCCACAGAAGGCCCAGAGCTTCCTAGTCCAGCTGGACAAAGCATGGGTTCTACAGCCAGATGGACTTAGGTGCTTAAATGCCCTCTCTGGGTCTGACATCGTGGGGCAGTGGGTTAAGTGACACTGGCATCCTATATTGGAGGGCAGGTCCGAGTCCCAGCTGCTCTGTTTTCAATCCAGCTTCCAGCTAATGTGCCTAGCAAAGCAGTGGAAAATGGCCCACGTACTTGGGCCCTTGCCACTCATGTGGGAGGCTGGATCGAGTCCCAGGCTACTTGTCTCAGTCTGTCCCAGACCAGGCTGTTGCAGTCATTTGAGGAGTGAACCAAGGGACAGAAGAACTCTGTCTCTTCTTCTCTGTCACTCTGCCTTTCAAATAAATAAAATAAATCTTTAAAAATACATATGGTCTCTTTTTCTGCACAGTGAGCCTGACTGGTGATTGGCCCAAGGCTCAGTAGAAGGCCCAGTGCAGGGCAGGACTCCAGGACAAAATATCTGCTCCCTACAATTCTGGGTTAGAGTGGTTATTAGTGTTCTCCAGGACTGCCCCCCCCCCTTTTTTTTTTAAAAAAAGATTGATTGAGGCGGAGTTATAAACAGAGAGAGGGAAAGATACAGATCTTCCATCTGCTGGTTTGCTCTCCAAATGGCTGCAATGGCCACAGCTGGGCCGATCTGAAGCCAGGAGCCAGAAGCTTCTTCTGGGTCTCCCATATGGGTGCAGGGGCCCAAGCACTTGGGCCATCGTCCATTGCTTTCCCAGGCCATTAGCAGGGAGCTGGATCGAAGTGTAGCAGCTGGAGCCGGCGCTGTGGTGTAGTGGGTAAAGCCGCAGCCTGCAGTGCCGGCATCCCATATGGGCGCTAGTTCCAGTCTTGGCTGCTCTACTTCTGATCCAGCTTTCTGCTGTGGCCTGGGAAAGCAGTGGAAGATAGCCCAAGTCCTTGGGCTCCACAACCATGTGGGAGACCCAGAAGAAGCTCCTGGCTCCTGGCTTCAGATGGGCGCAGCTCCAGCCATGTGGCCAATTGGGGGAGCGAATCAGCAGATGGAAGATCTTTCTCTCTCTCCCTGGCTCTCCTTCTCGCTCTGTGTAACTCTTTCATATGAATAAATAAATCTTAAAAAAAAAAAGAAAAGTGTAGCAGCTGGGACTGAAATGGCGCCCATGTGGGACGCCTGCGGCACAGGAGGGGCTCATCCTAGCACACCACAGCACCAGCCTGGCCTCTTCTTACAACTCAGAGCCCAGCTGGAGCAACCACTGGGCCCACACCATGGGCGTCCTCCTGAGCCGCTCAGCGCAGCAGGCCTCTCTCCAGAGGGGGCCAGCATACAGGCTCCCTTCTCCTGAGTTCCTGCGGGATTAGCACTGGGGGAGCGCTAACGCATGGCCCAAACCCCATGAGGCAGTTTCCTATCACTGCACCTCAGTCCAGTCTTTCTTCCACGGTCACCCGAGAGGGATGCACGCTCAGCACATGAACGAACACAATCCATGAGTAAATAAGTAATCAAATGAACAAACTCGCACGGTCTCCTAGGTAACCAGACGACAGCCCTGGGACACGAGGCGGCTCTGACCCCATGTCCACGTTCCTCCTGTCTTAACTCGCTCACGCAGCCAGTGTGGGGTTCAAGCAGCCCTGGAATTTCCTGTTTCCTCCCTTGCTCCTTGTGGAACGTGACGGGGTCAGGTTCCCACCACTTCACTCGCTCAGGCTGGCAGTTTCCCTCGCATCCTTCACAGATGGACTCGGCTGGCAGTCGCTGCCCCTGCATGTGGCCCCAGCCCTCTGCACACTTGTCCTCATGCATGTCGTCCATCTTCTGGTCACAACCCATCATAAGGAACTTCTCTGGGGGGTAGGGGCTGCGGCCCCCAAGACTGGGGTCAGCATAGCTATTGGGGTGCACAGCACCTTGCTATGTGTCTCACGTGGGAGCTGCAGCATCCAGCACCCTGCCCCCTCCTAGAGGCCTACCTCCCTAGAACTTCTTTTCCTCTGACCACTGTACCCTTGGCCATTTTATGGGGACAGCAAGCAGAGGGCTCTGGGTGGGTTGGGCTGATATCCCGGAACAAACCACCCACACAGCTTCCACTGGGAGATCTGTGCAGCGGGCCCCTGTAAGCCCTCCGACCCCTGCTGTGGCACAGGTGAGGGAGGAGGGGCAGGCATGGCAGAGGAGGGGAGCTGGTCCCTCCTGATCAGTCCAAGACCCCTGCATGGTGGGTGCCTCTTTTCTGCCGGCCCAGGCCATCGGCTGGGAGGGGTGACAGCCTGAAGCAGGGGCCTCCAGTGACCTCTCCCTGCTGCTGGCTCACTGCGAATGCTGGGGGAGCTGCTCACAGCCCTTCCAAGATGAGGCTGGCAGTGTTGCCTTCCGACTATTCACGGCTGTGTCCCTCTCCAGGAATCCCCTTCAGCCCAAAGAGCTGCCTTGCCCGAGGTTCCCACTCTCCCCAGGCACCACACACTTAGAGTGGCAGGTCCCCATGGGCACAAAGGCCATGCCCCTGCCTTGATCCGGGACATCTCAAGGGCCCTGTGGCTGCCCAGTTCCACCTCTTCCTCCCTGAAGGCAGGCCCAAGTGACCCTCACAAGCAGGTCACAGTGTGCCTCTGGGGGATCCGCCCCATGGCAAGGCCTCAGTTTACTTATCATTTCCCATCTGTCCATTTTCCTAGTTGAGAACTGAGCCTCCATGGGGATCCAGGTCTGGCAATGGAATGCATCTAGACCCTCCCCAGAGCACCCTTTCTGCAGCTCAGAAACTCCCAGTCTCAGCAAGCACCATGTTCCCACGTAGCAGGAGACAGCAGCAGCCTTCCCATCCCCCAAGCCCTGGCATTCCCGGGAGAAGTGCACTGTTCTGAGTCAGGACTCCAAGGCGGGTTACTGGGCAGTCACAACATGGGGCCTGTCCCAACTCTGAGGTTACAGCAGCAAGGAAGTGTGGGTCTCACCTTTTATTGAGCACCATGTTCCCAAGTTTCAGGTCCCTGTGCACGATGTTTTTCTGGAAGACAAGGGGTGTGCAGTTTGCTTTTGTGAAGGTGAGGGGCAGGGTGAGGGGCAGCCTGCAAGGCATGTGCTCCAGGTGTGTGGGAAGGTGGGAAACTGCGGTGCATCACTTCAGGCCCCTCACTAACCACGTACCCAGCAGTCAGATGCTCAGCTGGTGCCTGGCCAGCCTGGGGCGCTCTCCTCTGCTCTTCTCAGAGCAGTGGCTAGCAGGGAAACCTTCCTCTCCCCCTCACCAGCAAACATCCCACGGGAAAAACAAGCGCGGGCCTGGGTCTGGGGTTGACAGTAAACTGCTGGGATCCTGTAACTGAGAACTGGAGGCTCAGACCCAGCAGCTGCATGCCTGAAAGAGGCCCAAGTGCTCCTGCCCCTGACCTTGGGGTACTGACACCCCAACCCCCGGCAGCCTATGGCTCCCCAGCTGGTTCCCTGAGCCTGGAGACTACAGGTCAGTGTCTCACTGAGGGGCTCTGCAGGACTGTCTGGGCCTCCCGGGACACATGTCACCTGGCCACTTCTAGGCAGGGCTTACCTGGTGCAGAGCCTCCACCACGCGCACCACGTCATAGAAGATGACCACGGTCTCCCGCTCACTGAGCCTCTTCTCCTTGATGACGTAGTGCTGCAGGTTGATCAGGTCAGCGGTCTTGTCGCTGAAGTCGTGTGCACACAGGCAGTCCAGGACGAGACAGATCCGCTTCTTCATCTTCTTAACCATTCGGCTGGATTCTGTGTCCTCAACAATTTCACAGGTGCGGTCCTGGGAGGCAGGAGGCAGACCAGAGTTGGGCTGGGGAGCCTGCAAGGCCATGACCTGGGGTCCAGGACTCTCCTCTCAAACCAGTGAGAGTCTGGAGCAAAACTGCAGTGCGGCTGGACAAGGGCTGAGGCCTGGGCAGTGTGACCACAGGGGCGCTCAGTGTTGCTCAGCTTCCCAGGTGTCAAGCGCCAGGCCCAAGGAGGTGAAGACACCTCAGGTTAAGGTTGGATGTTCTGTTCATAACGTAAAACCGAAGGGCCCTCTCAGCCTGGCGCGCAGGTGACAAATACAGGGTGACAAACACATCCTCCCTCTGTGGCTCTCCCAGATTCCAGCAATCAACAACTTTAACTTCTTCCCTGTGTCTAAGGTGGAAGTTAAAGCCGTGAATCCTGGAGGGCTCCAACAGTCACAGTTTTCTGTGTGTCCAGGACGACCTTTCTCATGGATACAGCACACCCAGCAGCCACGTGACACTGATAAAGGAGAGGGTTCTGAGGGTGGCACTATGGTGCAGTGAGTTAAGCCACGCTTGCAATGCCATATTCCACAGTGCTTGGGATTGAGTTCTGGCTGTTCCACTTCAGATCTAGTTCCCTGCTGATGCATCTTGGGAGGTAGAAAAAAAAGATGGTTCAAGTGCCTGGGCCCCTGCCACCTACATGGGAGACCTGGATGGAGTTCCAGGTTCTTGGCTTCAGCCTGGCCCAGCTCTGGTGTTGTGGGCATATGAGGAGTGAACCACTAGATGAAAGGTGCCTCCCCCCACCCCCCCATCACTCTGCCATTAAAATAAATTTTTAAAAGGAGGAGGAGGGGGTCTCTAGCCTCGGATGGCTGGCTGCAGGCATCAGTTCTACCTTGTTTCATTTGTGGGACGCAGGGCAGGTTTAACTTCTTCAAGTGTCATTTGACACTTAGAGAGCAAGCCAGTGATTCCTCTCACCAGCAGGTGCAAGAATTCAATGAGACAGTGCACGTCCTATGCTTAGGTCTGCAGCAGCCAAGGCTTAGTGGGCACCGTTACTCACACTGCCTGCCAGCCTGAGGTTCATCTTCCTTAACTGGAAGGCATTTCAAGTGAGACAGAAAGCAGAGAAGACATGGGGAATTTCACCCTCCCAGCTAGAGGGCCCTGGTGTCACCCCTCCTGGAGGGCTGCATAGCCATGTGTCTCTTCAGAGCAGAGGACCCCTGCGACTTGCTCATCCCCAAAGGCCCCAGCACGGTGCTGCCACCCGGATGCCATGCTAGAGATAGGTTCTTTCATCTGAAATGATATCAATCAAGTGAAAAAAAAAGGCACCAGGGGCCAAACCCTAAGACAATAACAATGCCCAGCCCCCATGTGACTTCAAGCTTAAGGGAAATGATCTCATTTTCTAAGCTGCCCAGTGATATTCTCAGTTGCCTCTACTGGCAAATCTAAGGAGAAAGCCTTGGCAGGCTGTGGACGTGGGGTGGCATTTTCTGTGTCTGATTTCAGGAAATCAAGCTGACAAGGAGTTTCACTGCCTGGAGGAGAACGATGACGGCAGTGCCATGGCCGCTGGGCACATCACACATTCTCGTTCACCTTCCCAGCCACCTGAGGGGAAGCACCACGATCCTCAGGAATCTGAGGCTTACAGACCCCAGACGACTGCCCCAGGTCATAAAATGTGGATCCAGGACCGTCAGCTTCGAGACCTGTGTGCCCTTCCTGGCACCACTGCCTCTCTCCTATCAGATGTGTCTCAGTAAGAACTGGTCCTGGGGCTGGTGTTGTGACACAGCAGGTAAAAGCCATTGGTCTGTGATGCCAGCACTCCATATGGGCACCGGGGTTCAAGTCCCGGCTGCTCCACTTCCAGTCCAGCTCCCTGCTAATGTGCCTGGGAAAGCAGCAGAAGATAGCTCAGGTGCTTGGACCCCTGCCACCCACGTGGGAGACCTGGATGAAGTTCCTGGCTCCTGGCTTTGGGCCTTTGCAGTACTGGGCATCTGGGGAGTGAACCAGCAGATGGAAGATCTCTCTCTGTAACTCTTTCAAATAGCTAAATCTTAAAAAAAAAAAAAAAAGGAACAGAACAGAAAAAGAAAAAAAGAGCCGATTCTGGCCCAGCTTCTGTGAGGTTCTGTGCAGTCCTGCTCAGGAGTGAGGTGGCGCTCAGGCTGGGGCAGCGGACTCCTGGTCACCTGACCCTGACCCACAACACAATGAGATGCAGTTACAGCTGGACCCTTAGGATGGCATTTGCAGGGTGTGAGCTTCCAACTGGTGCCTTTCCCAAGGAACCTGGGACATCTGAGTATGTGTGCTCAAGGATACTCTCTGAACACACAGACATGCACAGCAGGGCAAAGGACCGGGGTGGGGGTGGGGGTCAGCAGGTGGCCCCCAGTGCCCTTCTTCTGCATCACTGACCTTCCTGCCTCAGCCTGGCCGAATCCTGATGATGAAGCTGGAAAGGGTGGCGTCTTAACGACTTCCTGCTACCCTCCTTCCTCGGAACAGCGGCTGGCTCTTCAAGGAAAGCCGGGCCCCTGCGCTCCCGTGAGGCTGGGATCACTGCTGCGGCCAGTGCAGCCCCTGTCTGACCTCCAGCCCGTGGTGCCCTGAAGTCCTCACGCACCTGGCACGATGGGGACACTAGAAGGTGGAACGCTGGGAGCGGATGTGACCAAGCGAGCTCCTGCCACCCGGGGCCAGAGAGGGGGTGGAGGGCCAGGCCGCCTACCTGGAAGAGGCCGTGATGGTGCACCACGCCGTCCTGTGTGTGGAGCAGGGACAGCAGCGAGTACTCGGTGTGCAGCAGCATCTTGCCCTGCCTCTCCTCCTGGCTCTCTATTCCTTGGTCGCCCCTCTCCTCAAGGGTAAGGATCTTTAAGGAAGCACAAGATCAAAACGCCCTCCATCACGCTGCAGAAGCAGCTGCAGAAACAGGCAGTTTGCTTTCCACCACGCAACGTGCGCACACAAACACGCAGGGCGGACCGTTCTTCATAATGTGCCAGTTAGGTGGTCTACCACAGATAAAGCTCTCTAACCCGGGAGTCGTGCGAGGGAGGCTGTGTGAACTTAGTGCTTCACAGAAGGCAACCGCGTTCTCTTGTTCACAGTGATGCAGGTGCAGGGGCGGAGGGGAGGCAGGAGGGCTGGCCGGCAGGGCCTGGGTCCCGAGGTGGCCCCGCGCCTCACTCACCTTCAGCTGGTAGAAATCGTCCGTGCCATCTTTCCTTGCCAAGCACTGCACGATGCTCGGTACCGGGGAGTTGCCCAGACGGGGACCTGCGCACAGAACAAGGCTGCTCTACTTTTCAGAAGCAGGCCTGGGCAGTCACCTGTTGTCCTCTGATCACACCTTCTCTCCAGTAGGGCCCCACAGCTCACACCCCCTACACCAACCCTCTGATCCCTGCTGGTGAATTCTCATAGCCTCCCCTCCAAGAATGGAAGAGAGGTGTGCCAGTGTTGAGACACTCTTCGCTTTTGCAGGCAGATTTCCACAAAGGAGGAGTTTCAACTCTGGGTGCAAGCTGGGATCTCTGGGGAGCATCAGTTAAAAGAGAGGATCCCAGGCTGCAAGCAGGACCCTCTGAGTCAGCAACTCCAGGCTGAGGGTCCAAGCAACTGCAGCTGCAGCGGGGTTTCCCGGAGACTGACACAGGCACTGGCTTCCTGTCCCAGCACTGACTTTGGGGACTTCCCGACTTGTGGAGACTCACAGCGTTCTTCATCCCGTGAAAGCACCTGCCTGAGCTCTCAGAGCAGAATCAGATTATGTCACTGTCATCCTGCTCTGCAAAACACCCTTACCAGTGCTCCACCACCTTAACACGCACCCCAAACTCCTCTCTTTGGCCCCCAAGGCCTTGTGGGATTTGCTCCCTTCCCACTGCTCTGAGTACGAGGATGTTCAATCTCCCTTCCCCTGCCACACTCAGGCTACCATGGGCACTTCATTCCTAGCAAGGTAAGCCCTCTCCTGCCTGAGCCTCTGCACCTGCTGTTCCTTCTACCTGGAATGCCTCTCCCAGCTTCTCACATGGGTGCTCCTTCCCACTCGCGGCTCAGCGAGGTCTTCCTTGTCCCTACCCTCCATAGGCCCTTCTCACTCTCACATCACCTCGTTTACGCCTTCAAGGTTCATCACTCCTGGTGACCGCACTGTTTCTTTTTCTAACTAGAATGTCAAGCTCCACAAGGACATGGACTCGTCCACCTTATTCACTACTGCATCCCTGGCAAACAGCACATGCTTGGTGGGTAGCAGCCCCCACTGACTCTGCTGAAGCTGGGACTAGCCTGTGCCCATCAGTCCAAAATGCTATTTCAAAGCAAAAGTCTTACGTGGTCCCTGGCCACCAGGAGGGTTGTAGTGCACAGCCTGAAGCCATGTACATGCGCCGGGCCACAGCTGCCCCACAGAGAGCTCTGCTGCTCCCCAGCAGTTCCGTGCTGGCCGGCCCACGGGGCTGAGAGTCGAAGCACAGCGCCTTTTGAAACGAATCAGGCCATCCGGGAACGCTGGGTCCGGGCTCCGACGTGGCCTCTGTGCTTCCTGGGCACGGGGGTGTTCCATGGGCACACAGGACTGTCTGGGACAGGGCAGTCTAGCTCTCTGCTGAGACTGATCTAAAGCTGGTGCAGCTGCAACAAAAACGACGATCCCTGGCCCAGCAACCTGGGCTCAGCTCTTCCCTGACATAAATATACTCCGTTTACAGAGTGGTGAAGTGAGGGGCCGGGCCAAGGGCTGTCCAGAACTCTACATCGCTGTGGGCGGGCACCCCCTCTGATGCCTGGGCCACGCGCAGCCAGACTCCCAGAGGCTTACCGAGGATAAAGGGTCCAGCTCTCTTGGCATTATTTCCGGAAATCCCGCTTCCTAGAGCTTTTGCCCTGGCCGACGTTTCCCCAGCTCCTCTGTCGGATGCTCTCCGCTTCATTCTCAGCTCTGGACAAGACAGGAAAGACCCCTTCTTACTGAGTAAGTCAGCCAGTTCCACCAGCTAAGCCTGCGTGCCACCACCTCTGCTCCGCCCACTAGAGGAGCACCTCAGGTTCCCAGTGATAAAGACCTGGGACTCCCTTTCTCACAGCTAATTAGGCACTACAGGGGGGTGTTCCTTTTTTTTTTTTTTTTTTAAAGATTTATTTATTTGAAAGTCAGAGTTACACAGAGAGAGGAGAGGGAGAGAGGGAGAGAGAGATATTTTCCATCCGATGGTTCACTCCCCAACTGTCTGCAACGGCCAGAGCCATGCCGATCCGAAGCCAGGAGCCAGGAGCTTCTTCCAGATCTCCCACGCGGGTGCAGGGGCCCAAAGATTTAGGCCATCT
Organism: Oryctolagus cuniculus; assembly: GCF_051225735.1. Lineage (NCBI taxonomy): Eukaryota > Metazoa > Chordata > Mammalia > Lagomorpha > Leporidae > Oryctolagus > Oryctolagus cuniculus. The sequence goes on along the minus strand of NC_142873.1, from coordinate 137,095,654 downwards.
TCCACTGCTTTCCTAGGCCATAGCAGAGAGCTGGATCGGAAGTGGAGCAGCTGGGTCTCGAACCGGCGCCCATATGGGATGCCGGCACTTCAGGCCAGGGCGTTAACCCACTGCGCCACAGCGCAGGCCCCATTTTTTTTTTTTTTTGACAGGCAGAGTGGACAGTAAGAGAGAGAGAGAGACAGAGAGAAAGGTCTTCCTTTGCCGTTGGTTCACTCTCCAATGGCTGCCGCGGCTGGCGCGCTGCGGCCGGTGCACCGCGCTGATCCGATGGCAGGAGCCAGGAGCCAGGTGCTTTTCCTGGTCTCCCATGGGGTGCAGGGCCCAAGCACCTGGGCCATCCTCCACTGCACTCCCTGGCCACAGCAGAGAGCTGGCCTGGAAGAGGGGCAACCGGGACAGAATCCGGCGCCCCAACCGGAACTAGAACCCGGTGTGCCGGCGCCGCTAGGCGGAGGATTAGCCTAGTGAGTCGCGGCGCCGGCCACGGGGTGTTCCTTGATGTAGCACACACTGGCTTCCAGAGGTGGGGCGACAGCAAACCACGGAGCAGGAAACTGGGCTCTATGCAGATGCCGAGATGCGGAAGGAGCCAGCCCCAGCCAATGGCTCCCGAATTGAGCCTGTCCCCCAAAAGGTCTACACCAAAATGAT